>NC_057406.1:25625083-25847583 GCF_019320065.1 Cervus canadensis | reverse complement strand
CAGAGGTTATTAGAGTTACATTTGTTAAAATAAGCCTATTAAAACGTTTTTAAAATTCTTTCAAGAAAAGAACATGGTTTTGAATTTAGTCTTCGTGAATAGAAACCTTGGCTTACTTTTATCAAGAGCCCAGATTTTGCTAGCAAAGTCTTTAACAAGCATCTACAGTTTCTACCCTCAAGGCGCTTATGTTCTTTAAGAGACACCTAACAAAAACACAAGCATAAACATTTATTACACATTTTGCCAGATACTTAGAAGCTGTTCTCACAACTCTTTTTGACAATTGCCATTATCCTGGTAAGAGGAAATAGTTATAAACTTGAAAATGAATATGTATGCCTTAAGGAAAGGCATACTATCTTTGGAGTATATAGAAAGTAATAAGAAGAGAAACTTCAGCACATTTGTACATAATCCTTAAATTCAGTAGAATGAAAGGCTAAGATATTTTAAAGTACATTTTTATAACTAAAACGAGTTTTCTCCGTAGCACCTTTGAATTCATTAGTTTAGAACTGCTTTTAATTTGGTCTTTCCCATGAGAGCCATTATATTTTTCTCCTGTCAGCCTGATGCTGGAGAAAAAAGAAAACTGGCAGACGTGGTGTTTTTCATCTAGTTTGCTTCCTAGTTAAAAAGTGCATTAACTTGTATGCATGGAATATTATTTATAATAACTCTTCACCACCATTAACAACTTTAAAGAAATTTGGTTTAAATATTGCCAGTGCAAATGGATAAAATATTTTATTTCCTGCCATTATGAAACTATAGAGACATTTTATTTTGTACTGTTTTTTAAGGTCATTACAATAACTATTTTCAGGAATCTACAGCAAATAGGTTTTTTTTAATAAATACCTTTTTTCCCAGACAATTCCAGTAGCTCTTATAGTATATTTCAGCTCCTGGTCTAGCTATTTATAGTTTATAGCCTCATTTACTTTAATATGCTACCTGAATAACATAATCATAGCTATAACTATGGTATAGGGCCACAGGGTGCCTGCAACGCTAATGTTTTTTGACTACTTAAGGGCTTGTTCATAAACGTTCCTTAATAATAATGGCAAAGCTTTTAGTAACTAGGTATCAGAAAATAGTGAGTCATTCAAATGGGTTTCTTTCCCAACGAAAACATTTAATAGGAGGCATTGAGATCAAAGTTATATTGCTTTTATATTTTATATTCTAACAAGTAGAAGATTTTTGCTGTGAATTCACCCCTGTTAACTTCTGTTTGTGTGCGGTTATGTAAGCTTCCTAATGTATTTGTCTTTTTCTTTTCTTTTCAAACAAGATGTGATTTTCATCAAGAAAGGTCAACTGAGTATGTATCAGCGAAGAATATTTATGTATACACGTAGGATAAAACTCACTTGTGTATTGATAGTTTTACAAGGTATTATTAGCATCTTCTCTGGTCACCAAATCAGATTTCCCTGGAAGAGTCTGAAAAAAAAAATGTTTATTGTTCTAGGCTCTTCGGAGTAACGGGAAACTGTGCTGCTTGTAGTAAGCTCATCCCCGCCTTTGAGATGGTGATGCGCGCGAAGGACAATGTTTACCACCTCGACTGCTTTGCATGTCAGCTTTGTAATCAGAGGTAAGCACCGATCATTCTGGCTTCTAAAAAAGTGGTAAATCTCCTTTTGCTGGCTGTGTGTTTCATGGTGGGAATTATTTTAGTATCCTTTACTTAAAGCAACTTATCTCAGCATTTTTGTTTTCTGCAACAACTCATTCGAGGCCAGAAACACATCACTGAGGAAGAGAAAGGTCTCAATTCTATCCTGTCCCTCAAAGAACTGCATCAAAGAACAGGATGTGATAGGAGATGAAAACTTTCTCTTCTTACTCATTCTTTTCTCTTGTTTTTCTTTTAAAAAGTAAATTTAAAATGTCTTTACTACTTGAGCAAACAAATTTGCAGAGGAAAACATACAGAAATTTATGGCAAGCAGTGTGTATTCATCTTATTTTCCTTCTATACAGTTGCTCTATCTCTTGATTTCTTATCTTGAATTTTAACCTTGTTGTATATGTACTTTTAAAGTTGCTTCAAAGCTCTTTGGGAACTAGGCTGGATATAGTTATCAGTATCAGAGAGGCAGCATTGAAGGATGGAAAGGATGTTACAGAGGGGATCTAGAAACCTAAATTCTAGCCTGGACTCTCCCTAACAAGATATATGAGCATAAACCAACCATCTTAGTCCTCTGGACCCCAGTTTTCTCCTTTATAACAAAATAGAGTTAGATTAGTCCATTTTAGAGAACTCTCTCATCTCAAAGTATTATGATTTCATTCCATTTTTTCTAAAGTGAAAATTATAACTTTTATTTCTAGTGGGAGCTATATACTATGATGCCTGTTTTATGTGATAAATGCAGAGGATACTAGAATATTAAAAGATACATCATCAAAATACATTTCAAAAATTACTGTGCTTGATGGAGTTTAATGAAAATAAATTCAGCATGTGGGTGAAAACACCTGAATGTAATAAATATTCAGTTAGTTTTGTCCAGTTCTCAGTTACTGTAATTGGCCTTGTTTTACTGTCAAATGTAGTATCTTCTTATGAAGTGCTGTAGAGTAATGGAAAGAACATGTATTTACAGTGATAACTGGATTCAGATTTCAGTCCCACCATGAACTGGCTGTGCAGGCTTCAGTTTGTTGCTTAATTCCTCTGAGTTTGGTTTGTGCATCCTTAAAATGCAGACAATAATGCCTATCCTGCAGATTTTGAAAATTAAATGAAAAAAAACTTACAAATACGAGGAATATAATAGGTTCTCAAAAATCAGTTTTTACCTTGATATCTATGATTTATTTTTAACCTTATAATATTTCACTAACTTGGTTTTTACACGAAGTATCTCTTGCTAAATGTAGATGTTCAGAATGTTGCCCAATATACTTCACGATGTGTAATTGACCCAGGAAATAATTCAAGAAGTCACCTTGCAGCATCTTGAGTCTTCTCAACAGATGTTTGGAATCATAGTAGGTTGATTCAGTCTGTGGTGACATTTAGCCAGAAATAAATTGGCATATGTACATATTTTTATTATAAAGATAGGAATACAAAAATACAAATACCCGCACACCCTTATAGATTCATTACCATGCATATGTATGTCTTAAAGGTATATTAGTAGTAAATTTAGAATTTTTTTGTTTACTTATCACATTGATCCACTAAACATTTACTAACAATAGAGATATCTTTCTGTAACTCTAATATTTACTGCTTTTCTACTTATAGAATGTTACAGATTGATAGTGGAAAATTTAGAAAATAAGGATGTAAAACAACATTGTGCCATGTCTCACTACTCTGAAAGAAATTATTTCAGTGTTTTCTTGTCTAGCTAGTCATACATTTTTCTATGCACGTGTGACAAGTGATACATAACATATGCTTTATATTATATCCACACTTAAACATCTTAAAGGAAAGTAGCAAGGAAGAATCCTAATATTTGATACTTGTACTTTTTCATTAATATAGTGAGCCTTTTTACCTGCCTTTAAAAATTATTTTATGATATTTTAAGCTTTCTTGTGTTCAGCTTTATGGATAGAGCTTCATATATTGTTAAATCAGTCTTTTATCATCAAATGTGTAGTTTTTATCTTCTGGTTTTGTGTATCAGTATCATCAACTTAATATGGACTTTATAAACAAATACTCAAATCTGTGTCAAGCTAAATTTGCAGGCACATGCTTAATTAGACAAAGCATATAACAGTGTAAGGTTTATGTTATATATTGCCAAAATGCTCTTCAGAAAAATTGTACCAATTATCCTTACTCCAGAAATGAAAAAATAATGCATTCCCTTACGGAAGTTCTAACACTGGGAATTACTATTTTAAAAGATATCCTTGTCACCTTGAGGGATGAAAGATGATATCTTATTATCATTTTTAATTAGCATTTATTTGATTACTAGTGGCCCTTTGATATTTTTCTATTAGGAAACTGCCTGTTTATTCCTTTCATTCATTTTTCTATTAAGGCAGACTTACCTATTTTATCCATGTTATACACAGAAAATTAAAACATCATTCAAGTGCTAAGCCCAGCCTAAATTCCATTATGATGCAAAGTAATTGTAGGTTGTTAATGCTATTTACAAATCATATATCAATTTTATTTCACCATTGAAATAAAAAGTTGCATTCACAATTAAGTTTGTCTCCTCAGTGGAACTCAGTCAAGTAAGACAAATACTCCTAAATTTTGACTCTAAAACTGTTCACCTTCTTATTGCTGCAAAATACTGTTCTAGTATCATTATTAAAGTGCGTAATATATTTCTGTGTGCGCTTCATTTATTACATGCCATAATGGGACTGCATATCTTTAGTGCTGGCTATGCACAATTAGCACTTAGTTATTGTCTTGTCACTTCCATCCCTACAAGACAAACTCCTTTAATGCAAGAAGTCAGCTAATCTTCATCAGTCAAGCAAAGCAGACGAATTGTGTTACTCTGAATCCAGAAGGTTTTCAGTACAGGAGACTCTCCTTTTACATTGATGTTTGCTTGGGGAAATCTCCCCAGTAAAGCCATTCACCACAGGAGCCTGTAGTCATAGTAGCCGCATCATTGTCCCAGTAGTACACCTTTGCAAGTGACACGCAAAACCAATGGGTAATTTATAGGCACTTGCCCTTAAGCAAACTTTCTTGATATCTGAAATTGTGGTATCATAAATGCTTCTGAGTATTATTTAGCAGTGGGAGTCCCTGCTGGCTCAGTGGTAAAGAATCCGCTGGCCAATGCAGGAGACATGGATTTGATCCCTGGGTCTGGAAGATCCCCTGGAGAAGGAATTAGCAACCCACTGCAGTATTCTTGCCTGGAGAATCCCAAACCCACTGCAGTATTCTTGCCTGGAGAATCCCATGGACAGAGGAGCCTGGTGGGCTACAGTCCACGGGTCGCAGAAGAGTCGGACACAACTTAGAGACAGAACTACAATAAGAGCAATCATTTAGCAAGCCGTTTCATCTTAACTTTTAAATCAAAGTATCAGTAAGATATAAAGCATTGCTGAATGTCTAAAAAAGATAGTAAAAGGACTTCCCTGGTTGTCGCATGGTTAAGACTCTGCACTTGCACTGCAGGGGGTGTGGGTTCCATCTCTGGTTGGGGAGCCAAAATCCCACATGCTACATGGCCAAGTATAAATAAATAAATGAAATTTTTGACTAAGGTAGTAGTAACAGTGAACCTTCAGGATTGGTGGTCTTCTCTGTCCTTTAAGTAAAAGGGTATGGCTAAAAATGGGCTTCCCTAGGGGCTCGGATGGTAAAGAATCCACCTGCAATACAGGTGACCCACATTCAATCCCTGGATCAGGAAGATCCCCTGGAAAAGGGAATGGCTACCCACTCCAGTATTCTTGCCTGGAGAATCCCATGGACAGAGGAGCCTGGAGGGCTACAGCCTGTGAGGTCACAAAGAGTCGGACACAACTGAGTGACCAACACTTCTTCACTTCATGGCTAAAAATGTGACCCACATTCAATCCCTGGATCAGGAAGATCCCCTGGAAAAGGGAATGGCTACCCACTCCAGTATTCTTGCCTGGAGAATCCCATGGACAGAGGAGCCTGGAGGGCTACAGCCTGTGAGGTCACAAAGAGTCGGACACAACTGAGTGACCAACACTTCTTCACTTCATGGCTAAAAATGTGTGGATCTGAATTTAAAGATATCTAAAAGTATGTCTATTTTGAAAGGACCAGAATAAGATTATTTTGAGCACCTTGTATGATAACTTGAATCTTATTCAGAGTTGGGAAATTCTGGTTAATTTCTTAAAGATGAGTGACCGCCCCCCCCGGAAAATTCTAGAAAGCTAAGTGATGGTTTTATAAGAGAAGGGAAAAAAGTGCTCCTTTGTAATGAAATGGCCTCAAATATATATAACTGTGTGACATTTGAAAAAAAAAGAAAGCACTGTGCTAGGCTCTGTGGAAACCGAGGTGAATAAATTCTAGTTTCTGTCTTCGGGGTGTTCAGAACTATAGAAGAGACTGGACATCAAAGACTCACAGAAGAGAAGAATGTAAATATCTGTTTACTAAATATACAAAACAGATCTATACTGAGGGAAGAGAGGTCTGTCCCTTTTGTCCTTCTTATGAAAGCATCAAAGGGTTGATGTGCTAGATTTTAAAGGATTCTCTAAGACTGGTTAGGGTTAGGAAGTGTGTCTGGTTGGGGGGTAGGGGAGGTGACAAAGCCTTGGTGCGGTGAGGAAAGGGTTTTCCAAATAGATGGAGCAGAGGCAAGACATGGAGGTGTGAAGCCATGTAATGTGTTCTGGAAATGAACAGAGGCTCAGAGATTGGCAGTTGTGGAGTAGTTTGGTGAGGATGTGGAGGAGGAGGGAACAGAGAGGAAATTGTGAAGGTAAGAAGTCAGTGAACTAAAGTCAACATGAATCCAAATTTAAATTATTCATCAAAAATAGCTTTGTTATTTGAAGAATTCAGTTCTAGAATAAGTCTGTCTTCACCAACATTTATGGGACACCCACTTCAAGTGGTAGTATAGTTTATGGTGGTATTTCAAAGGGGTCAAACAAAATTTAACTCATGGTCATTTACCTCAGCTCTACCACTCTGAGTGGGAAATCTGTTACACATTCACGAGAAAATTTGAAATGCCACAGTAAATGATACACCAAAAAGTAAGTGCTTTGGACAAGATCAGAATGCGTTGATGGGGTCAGGGAATACTTAAGGAAGGAATAGAAACTAAAAAATCTTTATTCATTTATTGAAGTATGTGCATGCTAAGTCATATAATTGCTGTATAATAGTATGTAAGTTACAGGTGTACAATATAGTGTGTGATCAGTTGCTTTAATTGTGTCTGACTCTTTTTGTGACCCCATGGACTGTAGCCCACCAAGCTCATCTGTCCATGGGATATACCAAGCAAGAACACTGGAATGGGTTGTCAGGCTCTCCTCCAGGGGATCCTCCCACCCCAGGGACTGAATTGTGTCTCCTGCATTGGCAGGCGGGTTCTTTACTACGGAGTCACCAAGGAAGCCCCAGTATAGTGATCCACAATTTTAAAGGTCATACTCCATTTATAATTATTATAAAATATTGGCTATGTTCCTCATGTTGTGTAGTATATCCTAGTAGCTTATTTTATACCTGATAGTTTGTACCTCTTACTCACCTATTCCTATATTTCCTTCCCCCCCCAAAAAAAAGAATTTCTGAAATTTAAGTAGGTAGAAAAAGGAAGAAATATCCCTGACTAGGGAACAGCTAAGCAAAGATGAGAAGATTGTCAGTAGCAAATAATAATGGTAGCAAGCAAATTCTCGTACAGTGATGATCAGACGTTTTGTTTTACATGTGCTTGCTCATTTAGTCCTCAAAATAACCCAGAAGTAGTCACTATCATTAGCCTCATTTAACAGATGAGGAAATGAAAGTATAGAGAATTTAAATAACTTGTCCAAGATTGCGCAGATAGAAAAAGGTAGATTCAAAATTTGAACCAAGAAAGTCTGGTTTTTAGTTTCTGGACTCAGATCCAGTATGAGGACCCTGGCCTGTTTCAAGGTGGGTATTTTCTTTGCTGACTGTGGTGGTGGTTTAGTCGCTAAGTCACATCCGACTCTAGCGACCCCATGGACTGCAGCCTGCCAGGCTCCTCCTGTCCATGGGTGAAAGTCGCTCAGTCGTGTCCGACTCTTTGTGACCCCATAGACTATACAGTCCATGAAATTCTCCAGGCCAGAATACTGGAGTGGGTAGCCTTTCCCTTCTCCAGGGGATCTTCCCCCAGGTCTCCCGCATTGCAAGCAGATTCTTTACCATCTGAGCTACAAGGGAAGCCCCTGTCCACGGCTAAGTGGATATAAATGTGAGTAGATAGAGTGGAGTTAAGTGAGGTAGATATTAAATAATTTATAGCAGGATTTGGGGTATGGGTAGTATAGTTTGGTACAGAGAAGATTGTTTCTGTGTGATGATAACTATGCTGTCATTGGGAAAAGACAGTAAATTTGTTCACAAGTGTACAATGAGTATATAACGTGCACTTCTTATTGAAGTACAGTATCAAAATCTCCATCTTTTAGTAACAGAGGTATGCTAAATAGGATGGTAGAAACGTTGGAGATATGGACTAGATTCCCTTTCTTTCCCAAGTGCTCTGGAAATGGAAGTTAATTATAATTGGCAGTCACTCACCTTAGGAAAGTAAGATGACCAAGTTAACCTTTTCATTCTCAGAAAGGATGTTGCAAATGAAGGCTTCCTAGCAGAGGCATTGGATAACCTGTTCAAAACCACTCTAAGCCCCACATTTTACAGGGATTATTTCTTAATTATACTTATTGTCTGTACTTTTCTAGTATCTAAGACCATATGAATTTAACTAGAGTTACTCCAAAATACCGGGAAATTAGTTCTATGATTAATTCTTAAACTTTAAGATTAGATGGTTTAATAAACTGATTGGGCATCTTTTTACTCCTTAACATATTAGGGATGGCAGAGACTGGTGGGCTGCCGTCTATGGGGTCACACAGAGTTGGACACGACTGAAGCGACTTAGCAGCAGCAGCAACATATTTTTTAATGATGTCAGAATTAATTGAACTGACTGTATCACAAGCAGTTATGATTAAATTATAAAAAAGAATATCAGTTTATTTTCAATAATTTTAGCCTGACCTGTTAATATACATATATTCAACATCCTCTGGCCATCACTATTTTTATAATGTTTTTCTGCAAATGCTAAATCGCATCAGGATCTGGTTATAGAACACTGGAAATTAGCCTTTCTCACAAAATCACAGTTGTAGATCATTTTGTTAGATGTCTGATATCTGTGTTGCTGTTTCTCTAATTTTGTCATGTTTGTGTATAGAACATTTTAAAGGAGGATATCAGCTCTTGTTGCAAAGCAATCATAATCGGCTCCTAACCAAAGCTTTCAAGGCTGTTTTGTTTAAGTTTTATGTGTGTGACATTCCTCACCTGTGTTCTGTTTCATTTTGACCTTTAAATATAAATTGATACACACATAAAATGTACTTTATCCAGTCAACAACATATTAGTAACAACATATTTCAGGAAGGAATATTTTAGATGAATTCCATTTATATCTCACTGAATGATAAGCACTCTTTTTTAAAAGTTATGTAAAAGAGGAGTAATAATACAAAAAACCTGTTTAACTTCGTACCCTCCTTCTTTCCTGCCTCCAGGTAAAAGCATAGGTCTTTTTCTAAATTGCTTTCAGTCATCTATTTGCTTTTTTTTTAAGTTGAACTATAGTTGATTTACAAAGTTGTGTTAATTTCTGCTGTACGGCAGAGTAATTCAGATACACACACACACACACATTCTTTCTTGTATTTTTCTATTATGGCTTATCACAATATGTTGAGTATAGTTCCCTGTGCTATACAGTAGAGCCTTGTTGTTTATCTGTTCTATATATAATAGTTTGCATCTACTAACCCCAAACTTCCAACCCATCCCTGCCCTACCCTTCTCCTCCTTGGCAACCATAAGTCCATACTCTATTATTCTGTTTCTCTTTTGTAGATAAGTTTATTGGGTCATAGTTTAGATTCCATGTGTAAGTGATATCATATGATGTTTGTCTGTCTTTGCCTGACTTAAGTCACTTAGTTTGATAATCTCTAGGTCCCTCCATGTTGCTGAAAATGGCATTATGTCATTCTTCTTTATGGCTGAGGAGTATTCCAGAGAGAAGAGAGAGTGTGTGTGTGTGTGTGTGCACGTACCATATCTTCTTTATCCATTCCTCTGTTGATGGACATTGAAGTGTTTTCCATATCTTGCCTATTGTGAATAATAAAAGCTTGAATCTTGAATCCAAAGAGATCAGGGTGCTTTTTATTCCTCTACCATACATGTTCTAGCTATGGAACGTTGAGCAGGTTTTAAAAAATTCTGGAGAAGGTGTTAGGTTTTTCATCTGAAAAGGACAATGTTAATAAATTGGTTAGATTTAAGGAATAAATGCAATGACTATATCTATATACATATTCAGCCTTAGCACATGGTAAGTACTTTATCAGGGGTGTTTATTTTAATTACCTACATTCCAAACATTGAGGGAAGGCTTTACACCTACATTTCTACTCTTTACTACCAACTTAACAAAAGTTACTGATGTTGAAGACAAAAATCCTGAAGTTTCATTTTTAATATCGTGAGTAGAAGGTTGGGATTTGAACTCAATTCATTGCAAATGTCTCTCTGCCTTTAATATACTTCTTATTTTAACATTCCTACGGAGCTGGTGATGGACAGGGAGGCCTGGCAGGCTGCTGTCCATGGGGTCGCAAAGAGTTGGACACAACTGAGCAACTGAACTGAACCATTCATTGATGTAACTGTTTTATCTTACCCATAGAGAAATGACTCAGACAAAGTATGAAATACATCCTACATCTTGTGTTGGGTAGATGAGAACCACAGCACTCGGTACCAAATCCCCAGGCTCTTGGTTCAGTGCTTTTGTTGATATAATTACTCTGACTTTATTAATCTACAAATAAAATTACCTATATTTCAAGGCCCCCGAAGGTAAAAATGGCATGACACAACATGGCAAAACAAAATTTTTTAAAAATGACATTTTTATTTGACAGCAAATAGAATTTGGAGGCTGATTTTAAAAATTAAAGCATAATTTTAGACAGTATGGAGTTGAAGAAGTACTTCTAGTTTAGTTGGTTTTCAGGAAAAGAGAAGATTCAATAACATCAGCTGGAACACAAGAATATTTTATTAAAATTATTTTTGATGTGATAGTTTATTAGTTTGTTAGTCAATTTGAATTAATTTCATTATTAATATAAAGTGAAAAATTTGAATGGTAATCAAATGTATTCTGCGTGTTATTTTATATAATCTCACATAAAAGATAAGTATCTAATTTGCCTATTTAAGCCTGCCCAACAAAAGAAATATTTCCTTTTATTCAACATATCCTAATGATCAGGATAATCTACAAAAACGGGTTTATCCAAACACCACTTTTTAAGCACAATATTTCATGTTTATAGTTTGCAACTAATAAAAAGAAGATATACTTGAAGTCCAGACTTGAATGTCCATTGTATCCAATAGCCTTGACCACAAACAACTGCAGGATTTGAAGATCAGGGCATAGTCTGTACTTTCAATCAGCATCATCAGCAGGCAGCAATCCTGGGGAAAAAAGAGTAAATTCCACAAATAAACAGACCAATCTTCCTTTAAGAGGAAAGCTAATTCTTTTCAATCTACTTTTTTTATTACACTATTTTCCCCTCTATCTACTTAGCTAGAATAAGGATAAATTTCCAAAGCTACCCAGTTGGAAAATAAATAGGTTCACTGTTTGTCTAGCATTCCAATCTTTGCAAATGTAAATCAGCCCAACTGCTCCTCATTTAAACCTTCAACTTCACAAAACATTAAAGTGTGGCTTTCACGACACAATTTAATCTATCCACTAAGATTTCTGCCTGAACATCATTTGAAATTGACTATCTGATAAAGGGAGACCACTATCAAAGGTCAGTGAGGTCAACTTGTATAATTACAAGTAGTTTTACTGGGTCAACTCTACCAGACACTGCTGTTTGAAGGTTAAATTGTTACAATTAAAAATATATACAGATCTCCCCAGAGTTACTTTATTGTTAAATGTACGGGAAACAGCACAGGCATTTATTTCTGACCTTAATTGTGTCCAAAGTGTCACCACTGGGAAATTATACAAACAGAGCACTTATTAAAAACATTACTATCTTGCACATTAAACAATGCTTTATAGAATAAAATTCATAATTAGCTACTAGAAACTAGTTTATTTATCACATCAGTATTAAGAAGTTCATCAGGTTACTCCTTTAGGTTTAATTGGAAGTACTCTAAGAAGTCCACTTACTATTTCATAGTTAGTGAACTTGCCACAAACAAAGCCCCATGGCCCAGCATCTAAGTCTGACGCTAAAACAGCTTTCAGTTCAGAACAATCACTTCCAAATTACCAGAATTTAATCACATTTTAATAACAGGGAATAAAAGGAAGCTTTAAATGAGAAACTCTAAAATTGGCTCTTCCCTAATCATTTGATTCATTTTAATGTTTTTACTTTTTTTTAATAAAGTGGATAAATGGGCAGTGATGAAAGCTTCCATAATCACTGCCATGAAATATTATCATTGTTTCTTTTATGTGCGTTAGTTGCCTAGTCGTGTCCGACTCTTTGCGACCCCATATACTGTAGCCCACGAGGCTCCTCTGTCTGTGGGATTCTCCAGGCAAGAATACTGGAGTGGGTAGCCATTCTCTTCTCCAGGGTATCTTCCTGATCCAGGGATTCAAACCCAGGTCTCCTGTATTAATGAGTGTAAATACAGGTTAGTTCTTTTTTTCTTTCCAATGTATGTGAAAAAACTATAATCTTTGCTGCTCAAGGTGTTTTCCTCAATGTTCTTATGATTTTTATGTATAAACGTGGGATCTCAAATTTTGTGTGCAGTGTTTTATTAAATGACCTGGATGGTTTAATTTTGACTTAAAGGCAACTTTCTAAGCCAAACTTTCAAACTCAGGGAATTACCATATGAAATGATGATTAGGAAAATAAATCTTCAAAATTAGAGATCTGAATGAAGTCATCTTAACCATTTTATTTTTATAAATATTTTCAGATTTTGTGTTGGAGACAAATTTTTCCTTAAGAATAACATGATCCTTTGCCAGACGGACTACGAGGAAGGTTTAATGAAAGAAGGTTATGCACCCCAGGTTCGCTGATCTATCAACATCACCCCATTAAGAATACAAAGCACTACATTCTTTTATCCTTTTTGCTCCACGTGTATATAAGAATTGACACGGGAACCAACTGAATAGCGTAGATATAGGAAGGCAGGATGGTTATATGGAATAAAAGGCGGACTGCATCTGTATGTAGTGAAATTGCCCCAGTTCAGAGTTGAATGTTTATTATTAAAGAAAAATGTAATGTACATATTGCTGGATTTTTTTGCTTGCTATTCGTTTTTTTGTGTCACTTGGCATGAGATGTTTATTTTGGACTATTGTATATAATGTATTGTAATATTTGAAGCACAAATGTAATACAGTTTTATTGTGTTACCATTTGTGTTCTGTTTGCTTCTTTGTATTGTTGCATTTAGTACAATCAGTGTTTAAACTTACTGTATATTTATGCTTTCTGTATCTACCAGCTATTTTAAATGAGCTGTAACTTTCTAGTAAAGAATTGAAGATCAAATCTCACTAATGATACGTATAGATTAAACAAGTCTATCATCATTAAAAATACAGAAAAAGAAAGACACACAAAGCATTTTAGCAACATCCACTATTATTGCCGCTATGATTTAGAGTCTTTATCAGTGTTCTCATTTATAACCCCCTATTTTCAGGGGGTTAAAGATCAGCTTTAAAATAATGCATAAAAATTTCATCTTAAAGCACTTTCATTTTTTACCAACGTGAAAAGTGCCATTTTTAGAATAACTTTAAAGCTTAACAGTTATCCTTTTAATATCCTTTTTTGTGCTCTTTACCTAGTCAGTGGTTTTGTTTTGCTTCCTTCAGCGCCATTCACCCCTTATGTGAACTAGTGCCTTTGGGTATCATTTAAAAATTTTCCAAAGGGTTACTTTAAAAAAGTGTTACTGCAATTATGAGATAATCTTAAAATGATAAATTTCTTGTGCAAATTTTGCCCAGACCTCTCCATAAGAGCTAAGGGTATAATAACATTATGGCTTGAAGCATTTCTGGCACTAAAAGGTTTTGAGTGTGAATCTACTGAAATCATGATAATGCACATTGAAGCTATGATGATATTTGAGGATTGAAGTCACTTTTGATCAGAGCAACATAGTGCTCACAGAATCTTCTAGAAGAAGAGAAACAAAGGGATTGATAAAAAGCTGAGAACTGGTGATTATATATTTTTCTGTATTTACCTGCCTCTTATTTTAATGTTCCAAAGTGAACACTTTCAAAGTTTGATGTGTCTTACTCTTCGTTGCTTTCTCTAAGTAATTACCCATTCAGAATTGATCACACTTAGGCTGAAATCTGTCATTCCATTTTTGAAAGGTGAAAAATTATTCCCTTACCTACATGATAGCTGATAAAGAAGAAAGCTTTCTAGAAAGAAAAATTATGGAGACTGATTATTTAAATTACAATTAAGGAAATAAAGATGAGACTGTGTTCCCTTCTTCTGGGTTGTTCACACTTTGCTTCTTTGCTTCTGCTCCCTGTATTCAAACTATTCAACAGACCTAATTCCACAACAGACACAATGAAGCATATTTTACTAGAGCAAATTTTAGTGCTGTGGGCTTTCTCTCTTATTTTTCATTGATCACCTGTATAGGAAACAATATTTCCCAGTGTTACTTGCATCCTTTCTTTGTCCTGCTGAATATGCACTGCAGATGAAAATTAAATGTGATACCTGAATTCTTGATTTGGGGCCAAAATATTAAACTGAAAATAACTCTGGTGTGGATTTGAGTTGTTTTAAAACAAAGCTTTACTATGAACATGCATGTGGATCTGGATATTGCCTCTCATTTTTAAGAAGATGGTACTGTGAAAAGTGAATGGTATGTATTTTTACAAAGGATTCATGGTTAAGAGTGTTCAAGTCACGTGTCTTCCAAATTTGAGATATCCCCCAGAGATGTTTCAAAAATAGCAGTATGTGGTCCACAAAATTATTGTTTTAGCCTTAGAAACTTATATTTGTTTCATGAAAAGACTTGCATAGCCAAAACCAAAAAAACAAAACTGAACAAATGGGAGGGAGGTGGGGGAGATATGTGAGGAGCGGTTTTCCTAAAGCAGCCCTCCTGGTCCCCATTAAGAGTTGTTTGAAATTCATGTGAATGTAAAATTCGAATTGTCGGTATCTTTTTGCAAATGATCTTTTTTATATTTAAATACTTTTGCATATGTTTATCAATATGTCAAAATACTTGTAAATTAGGCACAAACGTCTCTCAGCTTCTTGAAGCTGTTCCATTATTCCTGCCACCCAAAAACCAAACTAGGTTTTTACTGCCTTTCCTTTTGCTTAATCCTTTGGGAATTCATTCTTATGCTTTTTCTACAAACAAAATGACTCACCTGGATTAAAGATTAAGGCCTTAATCTCCTTCGATTATCTTTAATCTCCATAAAATGGTGGAACAAGATAGAAATAGGCCATCTGACAGCTAATTGCCTGAAAATAGTAGCATTTTTGACCTGAAGTACTAAGTTTATTGTCTTGACTCCTCAGAGTCCCTAAACTGTTGTCAACTTTCCTCTTTGTGTTGTGTGACCCTGACGTCATTTAGCTTATTGTCTGAAAGCTCCAGTAGGACACCTCCAGTGGAGCTTTGCTTTCTTCAAGCAGCAGAAGCTGCCTACATGCATCTCATGTAGGCTGCCTGTGACGAAGGACCAAGCTCCTCCATCCACCAGAGTGCTGGCTGAGTTGAAAAGCTGACCTGTGTTTGTAATTTCACTTCCATCTTGCTTAATAAATATCTGCTGGCTTCTTTCATTCACTTTTTTATATTTGGATTTATGTTTTTAATAAAAGGGGCATTACACTATTTGATTGCACTTAATTGGCAAAAATCTAAGATGATATCTAGAAAGCATAGTATGCAAAAGGAAAAAAAGTGTCTAAGAACATTTACTTTCAAAAGGTATTAACAGGTCAGAAGTAGAAAAAAGTACCCCAAATGCTTTCTCCAAATGTTATATGCAGGATCTCCAATCTAGGTAGTTTATTGCTATTTACTTCTGTGGGGAAAATAAAACTGTCAAAATGAAGGTAGCAATTGGTGGGTATAATTTTGTACGTTTATACAAATTTTAAATGATCTTTCTGAAAGCAACCATGTTGCTCTTGTCAGACTAAATTTCAGATTTCCTCACTCCTGCATAATGAATTAAAACACAAAACCCAACTAAATCCTACCTCTTCAAGGAAGAAATGTTTTACCTTCACTGAACCAGGGTGCTGAAAATTACATCTATAGTCAAACACACCATTCGCAAGTGGTTTCCTTTTAACTCTCACTTGAGGCAAACTACTCTCTGATTAGTCATTTAAACAATTTCGTAGAAATGATACAGGCCAAACATATTTAGTGTTCACTTAACTAAGTTGGGAAAGCAATCTGCATGTTTATTGTAATAGACCATTAACGCCTAGTACAGTTTTAGCAAAAGCCCTTTGATTATTACTTTTTCTTTAAAAATGCCATTACAGATACTTCCTAAGTGTGATTTTAATGCAAGGCAAGGTAAATGGAAGCAGAGCCATTTTTTCACGTGACATTAATTGAGTACCTACTATGTGACAGGTCTTGCCCTGGGTCCTCAACCTCCTGAGGGTTGCCTTAGGATACTTCCTACATCTGATCACCTTAGGGAGTCTTTGCACTGATTTGCTCTTATCTCAAACCTAGGAGCAGTGAGCACACAAAAGCACATACCATCTTCTACCTAGTCAGCATGTCATTGATATGAAAGCCCCAGAAAATATCTCAAGTAATCAATGTGTTCAGAGAATTATTTCACACAAATTACTCATTAACTCAATAGCACATAATAAAAAAGAACATCAATTAATTAGTGAGTCACCCTCAGATCACTATGATGACAATAGCGCTCTGTTGAAACAGCCATTATAAATGGAGCTGCCTCCATTCATTGTTTGCAATTGGCCTATTATGTAACTGAAACTAGGGTCATATTTAACACATGGCTGTAGGTAATCGTGTGATTAGTATCATAAATGAAGAATTCTGAAAGTCTGCTACAAATAAAACGATTTACATCATTGAAAAAAAATCAAGAAAAATCTCATTTTTTGCTGTAGCTTCTTTCGAAGCCAAGTTACTGGAAGAGTATCATTACCTTTCTAAAAAGTATATTTTTATATTTACAATCAAGATGTAAAACTTACATGTTAAACACTATGTGGATTAGCTACTAAAACACAAGTACAGTTTTACAATATTTTAGAATACACATAATGTCAGAAAACTTTCACAACCACTAGATTATGCATGATCAGTTTTGAAACATTTAGCAACCCTCTCCCCGCCCTCCGAAAAAAAGGGCATTTTTGCTTTTGGTGACCCAGCTTGGGAAGGGTGTGTGGGGACTGGCATTAATAGGGAACAAGATTAAAAGAAAAGCCAAATATTACAAACAAAGTCACCAACTAAAGTTTTCCAACTATCATAGTAAATGCCATTTCATTAAGCTTATAGAATAATTATAACAGTTCCCTTAGGTAAGAAAGAAACATCTGTTGGCAACACATAGCAGGTGTTAACAATTACACATACTGAAATTTTTAAAAATGTTGTTAATTAAAAGAATTCTGTTTCCTGAAAAAGAAATTCAAAGATATTCCTGTTTGGAGCGTGCCAATCACATAATGTTCAACATTGTAAAGCCCAAGTCCTCTTGGATCAGATAGGTTTCGTGTTTGGTTCAGATCATTGCAATCAAAAGTGAGTTAGAATTCATTGCACTTTTTACACAATGGGTATTGTGGGCTGAGGAGCTGAATACTCATGAATCGGCATAGCAGATATTTTGGCTTTATTGGCAAGGTGGTCATCATTAACTATACCAAATTTAATGGACACAGTACAAAGAAAAACAGGAGCAAGAGGCCTTCAGGTAATAGATGATACAAATCTTTTTTAACCCTGCTTCTGCAAAAGACTTTAAATCACATAAAAGAAAACAGTCCATTTTTAACACACAATATTATATGCCTCATTATCAGTAGTGTCTAATAATAGCTAACACTCAACACTTAAGGGCTTCCACAGTAGCTCAAGCAATAAAGAATCAACCTACAATGCAGGAGACAGGAGCCATGGGTTTGATCCCCAGGTTGGAAAGATCCCCTGGAAAAGGAGAAGGCAACCCACTCCAGTATTCTTGTCTGGAAAATCCTATGGACAGAGGAACCTGGTGTGTTACAGTTCATGGGGTTGCAAAGAATCGGACTTAACTGAACACACACACACACACACACATGCCTACTAAACATGGCATGTATTGGGTTTTCATTACATGTAAACTCCCTCACATCATAGGTTCTATTTATCCTTATTTTGCAGATTTTAAATGAAAGTAAACATTACTTAACTTGTCCAAGGTCACACACTAAATAGATTTAAATATAAGGTTTCAGACTAGAGCTTAACCACTGCACTGTTTCAGAGTGTTTTCATTCTTGTTACTATTATTTTGTCATTGTCATCATCATCACTATTATTATATTCTAGCCAAAAACTAGAAGTAATCTGTGCTTGAGGAAAAATTCCAAACATTTCAGAGTGAATGCCATCTTTAAAGATGAAAATTGGAAACAAAAATGACCTGTTCAGTTCAGTCGCTCAGCCGTGTCCGACTCTTTGCAACCCCATGAACCGCCGCACATGAGGCCTCCCTATGTTTTCCTAAAAGCAATCCACTTAGTAGCTCCTTCTTTCAACCTTTAAGGAATTTATTTGAAGCTGCCAAGCTAGGAATAATAGAGGATCCCTAGTAGAGGAGTACTGTGTCAGAAACAAGAGGCAGTCACCATAGACTAGAGAGCATTAGTAGAAACCTTCAATTTTCTGCATCAGGATGAAGATGCTGTGATGAGGTGAGGCTAGACTGCTCTCAGAAGTCAAAACATTGAAAGCGTGTTACCTGTATTTGATGTTTTATAACTTACTTCCATAAGATGACATGTAACAAACTGAAAGTCAGAAGAGCAATCTGTGGCAAACAGTGTTTCCACTGGGCTAAAATATACAAGGTATCCGGGATGTTTGGTCCAGATCAGTGGCCAAATAATTAGGGAATTCTCTAGTCTCAGATTTACAGTGGCAAACAAGTTTGAAACCACAGTAGGCAAAGTCCACGCGTGCTCAGTTGTGTCCGACTCTGCAACATCATGCTCTGTAGCCTACCAGGCTCTTCCGTCCATGTATTACCATGGCAAGAATACTGAAGTGGGTTGCCATTTCCTTCTCCAGGGGATCTTCTCAATCCAGGGATCAAACCCTAGACTCTTGTGTCAGCAGGCGATTCTTTACCACAAGTGCTACCTGGGAAGCCCAGTGGACAAAGCAGCTATCCTTAACATAGACTAGAGCCAAAGTAGCTATCATGAACACAGACTAGAACCAAATGCAGTTAGCCAAGGGCAGCATCCTCGTTTGACCACAGAAAGATCCCCGAGACTTTCTTCCTTCCATTGCTTCAACTGCTTACTACTATTACCACGGCCACTTCCATACATTGGGATCCTTCCAAACATAAATCATTCCAGATTAAGTGGTCGCAGTGGGAATTTCCATCCTGCAAGCAGCTCCTGTATTTTCAATATATAATTAGTACTTAATCAGAAAAGCTTAGAGCTGTGATGATTAGGGAGAAAAGTGGTCAAACACAATTGCATAAACAACATGTAATTCCTCAACTTAGGAAGCACAGTGGAAGCCCCAGGAATTTTTAATTTCGTGAGACCTTGGGTTAAATTCCACGTGACTCACTAAAATATCCAAAAATCATAAAACTCTCACAGCCCAAGTTTGGTGGAGCTGGAAGTTTGTCTCAAAGTCAATCTTGACCTATAATTCCTATATTATTCTTAGAGAATCCTCAATTTGGTATGAATAATATCAGGAGCTCAGTGAAAACACAGAAACTACATCTGCAGCAGTTATTGATATATGAGAATAAGATATGGGAGAAAAACTGAAAATGGAATAAAACTTACATGAAAAGAGGCAGGAAACTTTGTAAAGAAAAGAAAACAAATCACACACCTTCCATGTGTGTAGCACCATATTAGGCCTTTCTAAACTTTTGTGCTGGAGAAACTTCGGTGCATAAAATATAATGTTCACTGCTATTTCTTATTTGTTTAATGCTCAATTTACTAAACATACCACTCTAACAAATGCAATTTCTTTAAACATTTGTACACCATTTAAACAGCTAATAAGCCAAAACTTGTAAACTTAATAAATCAAACCCAGCCATTTAAACATTGATTAGAATCTTAGTCAAATTCTTCTGAACATTTCAATAAAATGTCATCTAGTAAGCTTCAATTCTTTAAAACCAGACATTCTCACAAGTCAAAATTTCTTTTAAAAAAATTTAAAGCTGTAAAAAAAAAATTAAATTAACATTTCTATATTTTGCTTCATATCTTTCTAAGGAGTAAATCCTTTTAAAATTAGAGAATTTGGAGGACTTCCCTGGTGGTTCTGTGGTTAAGACTCTGGGCAGTCTTCCTCTGCAGGGATTCCTGGTCAAAGAATTAAGATTCCTCATGCCACACAGCCAATTAAAAAAAAAAAAAATAGAGAATTTTGTCTCAACTAGGTGAGGTTATAGAATCTGTGGTTTTGACTCTCTGAAACTTGTTTAGGGCACGAGAATGAACTGCTTTGATCTAAATGATTCAAATTTGAGTCAGTGACATCAACTGGCCAATAATTTAATTGCCATGATTTTCTTTTACATCAATGGAACTCTTCAAAGTCTAAGTCTTTCACCTAGGTTATAATTTCCCACAACTCAATGCTTTTCCTAAATTGATATGTGCTGACATTATTGAAAGGTTAGGTCTGCCATTTTAATATCTTATTATAAGCTATAGGATCATTTAGAGATTTTTATCTCCTAAGAAGTAAGGAATTGAATCAATCCAGTCAAATTTCCTATTAGGACACATGGCTAATCCTCTTTCTTGCACAAATTATTGGAGCTTCTTTTGAACTGATTATAATGCCTCACTACCTATGTTGATTAGTACTTTGTGTTCTTGGTATGATTTCACTTACAACTCTCTACATTTAATCTCTACTCAGAAAACAAACAAATACGAGTTGACACTGTATACATTCAGGAGAAACAGGCCACTTTATTTAACTTTATAAAACTGTGTACCATTTTATCTAACTGTTCAATACTGTAACTGTTATGTGTACTTGACATTTTTTTCCCTATTTGAGTACAGTTGTAGACCCATGCTTTCATAGACTCAGATGCATTGCAGGTGGATTTAGCAGTAGGTTATGTTTCAACTATTTGTGTGTTGTGTGTGTGTAGTTCTTACTGTAGGTGTCAATCAAAAACGTTTGTCTTGAAAGATACTATCTTAGAAACTCAGAAAGCCAAAAATAAAGAGCTTGAGAGAAAAGGCAGAGTGTAATACAACAAGGTGAGCAAAGGTGAACTGTTCCAGAAATGGGTACTCAACCTGAAAATTGCAGCAGTCAAACAGAGGCTGTGTAAAAGCAGAGGCAGAAGAAATCATTTTAGAAGGAGGGTATCAGGACGACATTAGCTGGACATTGAAAAGAAGAGAGTAAAGAAACAGAAGGGGAACTCAAGAGCTGATACCGTGACTTAACCACCCACATCTGCAAGAGTTGACCTCACTCTTCACTGAGGATATTTAACAAGACGCATTGGTGCTATACTGTCATCATTGGGTTTCTGCACACCTTGATTAATTTTTAGGTAAACCTTGTTATTCTTTATCTCAAAACACAATTTGCTTAGTCCCAATTAACCCTAATTTTTCCATGGTGATGGTGGTTGGCCACTGGAAAATTCTTAAAGAGATGGGAATACCAGACCACCTGACCTGCCTCTTGAGAAACCTGTTTGCAGGTCAAGAAGCAACAGTTAGAAGTGGACATGGAACAACAGACTGGTTCGAAATAGGAAAAGGAGTATATCAAGGCTGTATATTGTCACCCTGCTTATTTAACTTATATGCAGAGTATATCATCAGAAACGCTAGTCTGGATGAAGCACAAGCTGGAATCAAGATGGCCAGGAGAAATATCAATAACCTCAGATATGCAGATGATACCACCCTTATGGCAGAAAGTGAAGAAGAACTAAAGAGCCTCTTGATCAAAGTGAAAGAAGAGACTGAAAAAGTTGGCTTAAAGCTCAACATTCAGAAAACTAAGATCATGGTCATTGGTTCCATCAGTTCACGGGAAATAGATGGGGAAACAGTGGAAACAGTGGCAGACTTTATTTTGGGGGGCTCCAAAATCACTGCAGATGGTGATTGCAGCCATGGAATTAAAAGACGCTTACTCCTTGGAAGGAAAGTTATGACCAACCTAGATAGCATATTAAAAAGCAGAGACATTACTTTGCCAACAAAGGTCTGTCTAGTCAAGTCTATGGTTTTTCCAATAGTCATGTACGGATCTAAGAGTTGGACTATAAAGAAAGCTGAATGTCGAAGAATTGATGCTTTTGAACTGTGGTGTAGGAGAAGACGCTTGAGAGTCCCTTGGACTACAGGGAGATCCAGCCAGTCCATCCTAGAGGAGATCAGTCCTGAGTGTTCATTGGAACGACTGATGTTGAAGCTGAAACTCCAATACTATGGCCCCCCGATGCGAAGAGCTGACTCATTTGAAAAGACCCTGATGCTGGGAAAGATTGAGGGCAGGAGGAGAAGGGGACGACAGAGGATGAGATGGTTGGATGGCATCACAGACTCAATGGACATGGGTTTGAGTCAACTCCGGGAGTTGGTGATGGGCAGGGAGGCCTGGTGTGCTGCGGTCCATGGGGTCACAAAGACTCGGACATGACTGAGCAACTGAACTGGACCAAACTGACTCCCTGAAAAGTACAGAGGGGACTAGGGAGAGACAAGAGGGGAAGTTGATAGTTCTTTCAGACAAGAGAACTTTGTAAAAAAAAGAAAAAAGAAACAATCAAAAACAAAACAAGGAAAGAGATAAGCACCTAAGCAGCATAATAGCTATTGGGGAATAAAAGTGTGGACACAATACAAAAGAGACAAATTGTACCAAACATGACAGTTGGCTAAATGTAAAAGGAACAAGGAGGAAAGGTCAAATATGACTCTTAAGATGTGGGGATTTTTTACCCTAAATTATTATAGCTAACATAGCAAACAGACCTTTAAAAGAGAGAATAAGAAATGTATCCTGTTTGATGATGCTCTGGATGTAAGGAACATGATATCTCATGCATCTCAAGTAGAGAGTTATAGTCCTGCTTCAAAAATTCTTTGGGCTTCTAAAGGAAAAATTAAACATAGGGCTATCGGTCAGTAGGGCTATTAAAATTAAACATAGGGCTATCATTCTTGTTGGTGTCCACATACTTCTTCATTCTTACTTCTTTCATTTCTCCTTCATTCTTACTAACACCATAAGAAGCAGTGATGTGTCAAAGCACACACTTCCATTTCACAGCTTCTTTGGCACCTGGGGTCATTTGATACCATTCTGGATCATAGGATGCAAAAATGAGTCACTGGGAGATTTGGGGGCAATGTTTGCCTTTCCTGATCCTAACACCTCTTCTTCCTCTCTACTGGTCCCTTCTTCCTGCCTGGAATGTAAGTGGAAGCTTGCAGAACAAATCCCAATGGGAGATTGAACTGGAACTGTCCAACTTACCTCTAGACATTTTGTCCCTGTGATTGGGTTACTTCTTGTCAATGTGGTTAGGTTTGTGTTACATGTGGTAAAAAGCAGCCCTGAACTGACATATTTGTTTACAGAAACTTTGAAATTTTATCGGTACATTATAAGATTTCAGTTGCAGCCTGATTCAAAGAAGGGAAACTTTGTACTGAGTTTATAAGGCCCCAACATTATGGTTTTATTTTTTTCTCCTCCGAGTTTATCTCCCTCTTAGGCTTGCTTGGTGGCTCAGACAGTAAAGAGTCAGACATGACTGAGTGACTAACACTTTCTTTTTCACTTGTCACATGAGCACCCATAATCCTCTAACAATAGGAGCCAGAAGATAAATTTTCTAGTGTGTATATCTTATTTTCTCTTTGATCTTTGTTGTTGTTGTTCCATTGCTAAGTCACGCCCAACTCTTTGCAAACTCATGGACTGCAGCATGCCAGGCTCCCCTGTCCTTCACTATCTGCTGGAGTCTGCTCAAATTCATGTTCATTGAGTAAGTGATGCTATCTAACCATCTCATTTTCTGTCCCCTCCTTCTCCCTTTGCCTTCAATCTTTCCCAGCATCAGACTTTTTCCCAGTGAGTTGGCTCTTTGCATCAGGTGACCACAATTCATATTCCCAAAACTCTATCCTGGATTTTTTACATAAGGTAGCACTTCTGTTGGAATATTACAATTTATCTAATTTTACACATGGTCAGTGGATACAGGTGACCACAATTCATATTCCCAAAACTCTATCCTGGATTTTTGACATAAGGTAGCATTTCTGTTGGAATATTACAATTTATCTAATTTTACACATGGTCAGTGGATAAGCCTGAGTTCTTATTAGAGAGTCACAAAATATTATAGGTAGAAGGATGCAGGAAAAGAGGGAAGGTATTTTTAAATAATTAGTTAGAACTACAGACGGATCAAAAGAAAGCCATTGTGCAAATGTCAGGCCATTCAAGGTTATTTCACCTTGAGGAGATAATGTCAGATCCCTGCTTTGGATATAAAGGAAGTTTTGAAAGTTTTTCTGCCTCTTCTAAAATTCTGTCTGAAGATCATTCTTGACTGATGAAATTTAAAAAAAGGAAAAAAAAACATATTTACATATGTTTTACATGACTGTATTTACTCAAAAAGTTTTTCAATCTGATGTTTACCTTTCTGACTTTGGGGGGTTGTACAAATAGTCTCTCCTTTATGGAAATATGGTGATAGTAGATAATAGGTTTTGTTCTTTATTACCTTACTTGATGAAATAAACAGTCATCCACTTCATTCTGTTTTCCCTTTTGAAAATATATAGATGTATTTAAATGTGGATATATAAATTTGTGAAATCCATTAATTTGGGGTGTTTTTTGTTGTAAATCCAAAAATCTCTTTTCAACCTTACGTCCCTCAAATAAAACCTCCCTATTTCTTAACTAGCTTCCATACTAATCTTAAGCTTTGCTCTGTCCAGATTCCAAGTACTATGGGTTCCTCTGTCAACAGAAAAAGCTAACTTAATAATTCACTATCTTCCAAGGTATCATCTCAAGAGTATCTCTATTCATCATTTTTCCTTCCTCCCCATGCTTCTAGGATCACTTATTTGCTAATTTCTATACACCAGTCACCTTATAACCTCCAGGAGCATGGAGACAAAAGAAATGGAGTGGAAGAATCACCACACCAAAGGTCCAAGGCATACTTTCTACCCTCAAGGAGCTCACAGTCTATTGGTAAAATGAGGGGGAAACAACTCTGTACTTCTGGAATCTATTGTAGTATGCACAAGATACTTTAGGGGCAGAAAGAAAGGAGTGCCTAATTTCGAGAGCATCAGTCGTAAATTCTGAGAGAAATCAGCTGAGTCTTGAGAAGCAGAAGTGTTTCCAGTAGATTAGGGAAAAGAGGAATGTTGTTCTAGGCATGTATAAAGACTTCAAAGTTGAAGAGATTTCAGTGGATTAAAGAACTGCAATTAACATGAAGAGTTACAGGTTCAAGTCCAGTGAGGAAGGGATTATTTCCCTACACCAGTCTAGGATACTGTGTGCTTTGTTGCTCAGTCATGTCCAACTCTTGTTGACCTCATGGACTGTAGCCCATCAGGCTCCTCTGTCCTTGGCAAGAATACTGTATTCTCCAGGCAAGAATACTGGGGTGGATTGCCATCCCCTCCTCCAGTGGATCTTTCCAACCCAGGGATCAAACCCAGGTCTCCCACATTGCAGGCAGACTCTTTTCTGTCTGAACCACCAGGGAAGCCCAAGCATACTGGAGTAGATCACCTATCCCTTCTTCAGGGTATCTTCCCCACCTAGGAATCAACCAGGGTCTCCTGCATTGCAGGCAGATTCTTTACCAGCAGAGCTACCAGGAAGCCCCCAGTGTAGGATACTGGTCTCCAAATTTATGGAGTTCTAGAAGTATAGATGTGTGTGTGTGTGTATGCCTGTGTATGCATATGTGTGTATCAGCTATTCCAATTCACTAGGTATGTTGTCATACCCTGAATTCTGTGCATCCGAATAACTCCACAGTGATTCTAATGATTCATCAGGTGTGAATATCTCCACCCTAGATGAAGGGAGGCTGGAGGATTACAAAGCAGAAGAAGACATGATCAGACATACATGTGAAGAAGTTCAGTCTAGTGATCTTATGAAAGGTGAAGTGGAGTCTGCCGAGACTATAGGCTGGGAGACCAGCTGATGCAGTTAAAGAGAATGATTTAAAAGCAATAGAGCAGAACTGGGGAAAAGGTACACTTCAAAGACACTTAGGAGACAGTCAATACAGGAGTGGGTGGTAGTGTGTTGGGGAAGAAGATGAGTTTTAGCACATTGCTTTTGAATGGCCTTGGAACAGAACTTGGAAATACAGGTATTTACACTTTAAAAGTTCACAATGAGAAACCTGAAGAAATTGGATTTTGTGCCACTGGATGGTAAAGGTACTACTCTGTACTCTTTAAATTGTGTTACTTCGACAACCCACTGAATCGTAACACAGATCTTACTCTTTAGAGTGTAAAATCTCAATTAAATGTTAAATGTTATCTGAAGCTGGTGAGATATGCAAGGGTTAATGGAGTAAAGAAATTAGAGAGACAGGTTATGTGTTACCCTAACCCACCTTATTCATTTGCATAAGGTGTCATTTCAGGGTTGCCTTTTTAGCACCAAAACAGAAGGACCAGTTTCTATTAGTAATCCTCCATGATCCCAACAACTAGTCTCTAACGGTTTTACTTCTCTCAGAACCATTTCTTCTACTAGTCCTTCAAGAAGACTATTAGGGTTAGAACTAGTTGGAATTTATGATTCTGAAATTGTGGGTTTTATTCATCCACCTGCTTCTTTCACACACATTGAGCCACAGAAAGTGCCATGACATGTGGTAATACAGTAAATCTCCTACATACGAACCTTCAAGTTAGGAACTTTCAAAGATGCAAATGTGCCCTGTTAGCTTTTGAGGCACAGAACCCAAATGAAGGATAGTACACAAAGTTTGCAGCAGTCATTCAGAATTCAAACAAGTGCTACAATGTCACTTATGACAAGAAAAAAGAACTACTACCCAAACATCACTGGATCTTTTTTTTTTCAAGTGGGTAGCTAGAATTGAATCCAACAAGGAACCGGAACCAGTGCCATCAATGTCAAGCGTGCGTGAAACTGCAGCTTGCCCTCTGTCTCCTATCGCTGATGATCCTCCAGCTCTACCATCTCTCTCCTTCTCTCCCTCCTCCAGTCAGTAACTCTCCTTGCCAGTTCCGTTGATGCCAGTCCCTATATGTAGGCTGTTGTACTGAACTACCATACTTTTCAAGTTACTGTACTGTAAGATTCAAAATGTTTTCTTTATTTTTTGTATTTATTTTTTATGTATTATTTTGATTGTGTTAGTTGGGTTTGTGTGTGTATGTTAGTTGCTCAGTGGTATCCAAGTCTTTGTGACCCCATGGACTGTAGCTCTCCAGGTTTCTCTGTCCATGGGATTCTCCAGGCAAGAATCTTGAAGTGGATAAGCCATTTCCCTTCTCCAGGGGATCTTCCTGACCCAGGGATCAAACCATGGTTATGGTGATATCAATATCAAAGCACCTTTTTTCCTAATGAAAATGCAATTTCACTAATTCATGGCCAATTTGCACCAGAGATATATTTTTTCATATTGCTGAGGGATTCTCACAATGTTTGTATTATCTGATTTTCTCTGTCACAAATGAATGTGTCTGTCCCTATCTGTTATGTTGAAATTGATCCAGCAAAAGAATGTGTCTTCTATTTATATTGATTCTTTAGAATTCTTAGTGAGTGAAATTTGCTCAGTCATACCCAACTCTTTGTAACCCCATGGACTATAAAGTCCATGAATTCTCCAGGCCAGACTATTGCAGTGGGTAGCCATTCCCTTCTCTAGAGGATCTTCCCAACTCAGGGATTGAACTCAGGTCCCCCACATTGCAGGTGGATTCTTTACCAGCTGAGCCACAGGGGAAGCCCAAGAATACTGGAATGGGTAGCCAATCCCTTCTCCAGGGGGTCTTCTGGACCCAGGAATCAAACTGGGGTCTCCTGCATTGCAAGCAGGTTCTTTATCAACTGAGCTACCAGGGAATTTCCCCAAAATTGCTAAATATCACTACCTTTCCCAGGCATATTTTGTGAGCTCTCTCTTTTGTCAGCCGTTGTTTATATTCAACATGGAGCCTACAGCCCACTCTTGTGAAAACTACTTGTTCATTGATGATCACTCTTTTGGTAAAATTTTCAGTTTTGTGTCCACCTGTGTGTGTGTGTGTGTGTGTGTGTGTCTGTGTGTTTGCTCAGTTGTGTCTGATCTGGGAGGAAGGCTAAGGACTAGTAAGAAGAGTTATTACTGAAGGCAATGAGGAAACCAAAACAAAAAGTGAGAGCAGAATTTTTTTTTTAAATACTGGAAAACAGAAGAACCAGAAAGAAAACCTATAAGGGAATCAAACCTGAAGGAGACCAGAGGGAGGCACTGAGTTCAAGGTCAAAGGCTAAGATCCAGGTTATAAAAGTAAGAACCCATGAGAGTAAATGGGTGGAAAGGAGCAGACACATGGTGATTACCCAGGAACAATCTTTCCCAAAAATAATTTATATTTCCCATTATGAACTGATCTGGTAGGGATCAGGGATATGACAGCCTGCTTAAAAGGCTTGGGAAGAAGGACCTAAGCTAGGGGGTACGGATAAATTTCCTGGCTGATTACCAGGCTTCCCAGGCGGAGCAGTGGTAAAGAATCCTCCTACCAATTCAGGAGATGCAAGAGACTCGAATTCGATCCCTGGGTTGAGAAGATCCCCTGGAGAAGGAAATGGGAGCCCACTCCAGTATTCTTGCCTGGAGAATTCCATGAACAGAAGAGCCTGGCAGGCTACAGTCCATGGGGTTGCAGAGTCGGACCCAACTGAGCACGTACGCTATTGGAAAGAGGAAGTTCAAGTTGAGAATGACTATCATATCCCATTGATCCTACCAAGTGGAGCACTATCTCTCAAACCAAAGAAAAAAGTCGTTGTTTGGAGAAATGAAGATGCAATACCCTTTTTCTTCTCCTAGCAACTCTATTTTCTGGATTAAAAATCAGAGCTTCTATAGTCTTTGATATGGGGAGGTTATTTTCTGGCTCTTTAGAAAACCATCCGTATCCTTGCTCCACACAATACATCAGGGAACATTTAGCCTTGTGTTTCATATGCCATCCCTGACTATATGCAGCCCCCTAGAATACATAATAAAAAGATAAATGAAAAGCACATTAGAAATGAACCTAGTGGTGGGAATCCAGCCAGTGTTGACTGCAGATGTTTTGTTTGAAACAGTGGCTATACTGAGGGGGAGACATGCTCTTTATACAAAAGCTAGTCTTGCCAGAAAATTCTGGGAGGAAGGAATATGCTCTCACAAATACCATATTCATCTCAGACATGCATATCAAAGGTAGGCATTTCATGTTATTTTTGTCTAGATTACCCTATGTATTACATACAGATCATGTTTCTAAATCATTTATACTTATTCCTTCAGAGTATTTAAAAAAAAAATTTTTTTTGCCATACCATGCAGCATGTGAAATCTTAGTTACCAGATCAAGGATCGAACCCGTGCTGCCTTGCAGTGGAAGTGCAGAGTCTTAACCACTGAACCGCCAGGGAATTCCCTCTTTCCGAGTATTTTATCAACACTTCCTCATCAGAGGAAGTAACAACCTAAGGATATGCTCAGTTTGAGTTGACACATCACTGCCTTAAAGCAAAAGTTAAAATTCGATAGTTTCCAACCCTCCCAATAGCAAACATGGCTTCTTCTATTCCAGAATCATCTTCTACTTTCTGTATGCCCCGTGCTCCAGCCACACTGAACTTTTCACTCTTCCCTACGTAAGCGTATTCTCTGAAGCCTCCTCTTTCTGTCTAGGCTGACTCCTCTGCCTGGCAAACACCTACTCACCCACAAGTGCCTGCTCTAAAGAAATAACTCATGGGAAAGCTTCTCTAATCTCAAAGACTGAGTTAGTTTCCTCAGTATCCCTTCACTCCGGCACTCAGAGTACTGTGTTCTAGTTGGTGGCAAATGTGTTTCACATCCTTCTCTCTAGACCATGAGCACCTCAAGAGTTCTCCAGGATGAATAACAATATCTGGCAGAGAATAGGTGCTTAATAAAAATTTGACAGATTAATCCCTCAATTGGACAAAGAGATTTACCATTTGGGAATGTTTATCTAAATTGATATATAATTGATCCGGAGTCTCCAGTTCAATAATTCATGGCTAAAGTATTCAATAATGTGCCAAAGAGGCTGATGAGCTAGGAAAACACCTTGTGTGTGCTAAGTTGCTTCAGTCTGACTTTTTGCAACCATCTGAACTGTATGCAACCCTATGCATATGCAACCCTATGAACCATATGCAACCCTATGAACTAGGAGCCCGCCAGGCTCCTCTGTCCATGTGATTTTCCAGGCAAGAATACTGGAGTGGGTTGGCATGCCCTCATCCAGGGGATATTCCCTGACCCAGGGATCGAACCCGTTTCTGTTACGTCTCCTGCATTGGCCTCAGAGTTCTTTACCACTAGTGCCACCTAGGAAGCCCGGGGGGAAACAAAACTTAGGAACAAATTAACCTGGGATAAAGCAAGACTCCATAAATAAAGTATGGCTCACGGAAAAGCAGATGTGCCTGTTTGCGGGGGATGTGGCCTAGAGACAAATGAGGGGCCGCGTCTCCCAGCTGCTGGGTCTAAGTGACACCGCCGCCGGCAAGGCTCGTTCTGCACATCAAGGGTGCACAGCCCCTCGTTCACACCCAGAGGCTGCGATGAACCATGCACAGCCTCACCTTTCACATTTTCCCTGACAAGTGACTACTACAGTGGAGTGCCAGATTAGCCCCTCTTCCAGTAAAACAGACAGAAATTAGAGTCCTCTGTCTTTCCCATGCCAGCTCTTTAGAGCAAAACAAAATGAAAGAAAACAAAAGAGAGAGAGAGAACCAGACTTGTTTCTTTAAATACAAGTGCATAAAATGCAGTCAACTCAACTCACCAGCTTTCTTTAAAGTAGCAGAAAGAAGAAGGAGGTGCTGTGACAGCCCACGGTCCCAAGCTATGGTAACACATCTTTTTGAGCTTCACGTGAGATTCAACAAGAGGACATTTCTGATCAGCGTTATTAATAATCTCTCATGGGATTTGTGGCATGTCTCAGGTGAGCCATGCAAAATTTCATATGTTGGCTACCAAAGTGACTTCAAATATTAAGACCAAGCGGAAGTGTTATAGGTCTCTCAGTATTGTTTGACTACCGAACGTAAAACGATATGAGCAAAGCATTCCACAAAACAGCATACTTGTCAAAATGCTCAGGTGGTATGCTATGGAGAGGTGAAAAAAAAAAACAAAAACCCACGTTTATCTCATTCACCCTCGGGAAACGGCAGAATTCCAGGTTGTTTGGAATAAGAACCTGTGATGGGGATGAACCTTGGTGGACCCCTGAACACTCCAACTCCATATAGCTAAAAGGACTGTTATCCCCGATGAGAAAATCAACTGTTTATGCTTCTGGTTTATAGCTCCAAGTTTCCTTTTTTCCTCTGTGGAAAATAATCTCACACGTTAATAAACATAAATGAAAAATATTTCTGGTCTAAAATTAAACCCTATAGCTTTGATGGATCATTAAACACCACTCACAGATTCTTTCCTCCAATCTGAAGTTTTTGTGGTGAGAATGTTAATTTTCTTTTAACTCCCAGCAACCATTTTAGCTCAATTTCTTTGACAGAGATGACCAGGGATGCAGAGGGAATGAAACATTTAGCAGGGCCAGCCCTAGTGCTTTCTATGCCCCCAAGCAAGCAAACAAGAACAAGACTGTAGTGGCCCTGAACAGAATCAGAAACAGGAGAGAGGTTTTCTCCCCCAACCAGCGGCTTCCTGAAGAAAAACAACGTTAAGATGCAATCAGTATTGGGGAAACCCCTCAATGCCTGTTCGAAATTTTCTATGATTTTTAAATCCATCCAGAGCATCGGCACCTGAAGACAAAGCCCTCGAACTTTTTTTTCCTCCTGGACATGAGTTAAAACCGCCCGGTTTTGAATTCAGGAAGCTGGAGGCACCTTAGCCTCACTGACAGATACATAGGAGATGCCAAGGGCTGCTTACAGCTGAAGCCCGAAGTTTTACATTTTAAGACAAATGAGCAGCGTTACCTATTTACTTTGATACTGACAAAGGAAAAGCCTGTGTCCCCCTTGCACCTGTTAATACTTGCTCTTTTCACTGATGTGACCCAGGCAGCTGCTCATTTCAATGAGCCCAGGGCCAGCCTTTGCATTCACCCTCAGAAACAAGACCACACAAAGACGTGCCTCTGTGCCTCCATGCTGGCGGGCCTCCAAGTCACACTCGGCTTCTACACATTTTAGCAACCTGTCTCCCTGAGCGCAAGGTCTTGCTAGACATGTAAGTCCCTAAAAACTCAGGGAGTCCTGCCCTTCAGGGTCCTTACAAATTTTCCTTCTGAAACAGCCTTTCTTCTTTGCATTTCCATTTTATGTTCTCAATCTTCCTGCTTTTCCTTTCTACCTCCAATCCAGAGAGACACTCCTCATGGCCCTGGTTTTAGTTCCCACCTTTTAGTGACAAGAACAAAAAAGGCGAATGTAAACAAAAAACATTGACAACGTTAAGAAGTCTCCTTTGAGAGACAAATGAGTACGGGATTAACAGATACAAAGTACTGTACATAAAACATTATAGAAGAGCAACAAGGATTTACCATATAGCACAGGGAACTAGGGGCTTCCCTGATGGCTTACTGGGTAAATGAATCTATCTGCAATGCAGCAGGAGTGGGTTCGATCCCTGAGTTGGGAAGGTCACCTGGAGGAGGAAATGGCAACCCACTCCAGTATTCTTGCCTGAGAAATCCCATGGACAGAAGAGCCTGGTGGGCTACAGTCCAAGGAGTCCCAAAGAGTTGGACATGACTGAGAGACTAACGCATACACCCAGGGAACTAGATTCAGTATCTTGTAAAAACATCCAAAGGAGTACAGTCTGAACAACAACAGCAAAAACAAAAACAGAATCGCTTCATTGTACACCTGAAGTTAACACAATATTGTAAATCAACTCTAATTTTAAAAAAATATTGCAAGATTTTACAAATTGAAGTAAAGAATTATCCTTATTTGTCTATTTGTAATTTTTTAAAAAATACATCTAAATAAGATGCAAAGATTAATAAGAATCTAAATAAGCCTGTATCTCTTGGCTTCAGTGCTATTTGTTTTCAAAATTAGATCCTTTAGTTAGGAGGAATCACAGACTCTCTCACACCCAGCTCCTGTCTACCATCATTTGGAGGAGGACATTGGGAGGATGGAGCCAATCTCTTTGCACATATTTAGTGATAAAAACATCGATGGCAACTTCCTCCCAGAATTGCTGCTGAAAGCCCTACCATTCTCTGCCTCTCTTTCCCGAGCCCCATCAGACATTACTTTTTCATATGAGTTATATTGAATGTGCCCTTTTATGACATGCCTAAGAGATGCTTAAAGACATTTCTTTATTCACTTCCCAAGTCTTCACTGTTGCAAGCACAGGAAATTTATCACCTCCTGGGCAAAGACCATGCTCTTACTTTTAGTGAAGCTCTAATCTTGCTGTGAGACATTTGATATATGCCCGGTGCTGGAAAAGTTCCTTCATTCAAACATGAAGGGGCAGGGGAGTACCTTCAAAACTATATCTGTCTGTTCTATTGCACATGCACGGAGAAATATCCTGCTCAGGTCCACAGTGGTGAGTTGATAGCTTCATGATAGAAAATGAGCCAGCTGACTGGGTCTGTCTTGTGTCGACACAACCATCTGGAACACCATGTCGAGGGGTAAGAAGACATGTTTCCTGGGCCTACACTGCCTCCATCAGCTGGCCTCACTGGGGGACTTCTGTCTCATTTGCCAGGAGATATATCTGCAGACGATCTCGTTTTTCAGTCTGTGTTTGCACACTTAGGAAGAGGGCAGGTTCTATAAAACTCCTCTTTCTGTATATATTTGTTTTGCTGTCAAGTTCCCTGTAGTTTTTGTTTGTTCAGGGGCTGAGTTTGTAGCAGGTGTTTGGAACAATTAACAGAAGCAGAGATACCAGTTGTGGGCAAGGGGTGGAAGAATATAAAACCAAAGCTTGACATTTTAAACAACAAAGGCCCTTAAAAAATGCACTTAAGAACTGCAGACGAGACCACACCAGTAGTGTTGTTTAACCTGTTATAATTAAACTACGCATGTGTGTCTTGGCCATAACATATTAGACTCAGTATAAAATATCACGTGTATGAATATATTTTATATGATATCTTTTTAATACTAAAACCATATTCGATCAGACTTGTAAAGCTTGAAAAGTGAGACTATCTCAGATCTGTCTATGCAAATAACAGAATCAGTCCATTCTATTCGCTCTGGGTCGGGGAAAATGCACATAGAGAGAGAAGAACCAGGAAGGCTTTGAGCGTTTTTTGCTATTTGCAGAAACTTATAATCAGATGGAGGGAGGCTTTTTGCTTCTGTGTGGGTGACTAAGATAGTTAATTGGAGCTATGCCAAAGAGTCTTTTTCATATCAAAGCAGTTTGGGGAAAATTATATTTATTTGGATGGTTTCACACTTTGAGTTTTGATTTCATTAAAATCAGCGTGAATTTACAATTATAGATTTCCAACTTATTCCATAAGCATAAATGCCAACTCATTTATGTTCTAACAAATAACCCAGGCCCAAACACTTTGTCTAGAGAAGAAAAACTGGTCTCCATCCTCTGTTTTTCATGATTTTAACAAAAGAAATTTTGCAGTTCTTTCTACTCAGATTCATTGGGTTTATATGCATGGAGGATATTTGGCTCCTGCCTATAGAAATTCCCACTTAATTTGTGAAGACAGGTATGTTAAAATTTTTAAACTACCATATTATCCTTGACAGAATTGTATACCAATTACTTCCAGAAGAGTAACTTAATTCTGTTACTAGGGTCATAGACCATCTTATTGAAAAGTTAGCATTCTAACTAAGCCTCAAAATATAATCAGAAAGAGGGTACTATATCAAAAATGTTTTCTTTGGGTGCTTTAATTAACAGAGCATCAGTGGGTTGCTGAATAAAGAGACCAGAGGGCCATTAAAAATACTGAGTCATCTTTTTAGTGAAAAAAGTCAGCCTTGTCCCAATGGTGTGGATACCTTAGGAAAGATGAAAGTCATAGCCCAAGAATTGGTGGGCAGGAGAGAGAAAGAAGAATGAGACACTAAGAAAGAAATTGTATGTAAAGCAGGACTAAAGGGGATAAGAGCCAAAGAGAAGCAAAAAATGCCCCGAAATTGGTGGTCATATGTAGAACGATTGAGGTTAAGGGAATTAATAAATGGTGTTAAGAGTCAGATCAATTTTGGTCCCTTCTCTCCCTGAATCATTAAGGATAAGAGCTCTCATGGATTTTCATCTTCCAGTGAAGTCTAATTATCTATAAGGACCAATCTAGTAGTTGATTATTTTTCACATAGGTCCAGGGTCAGATAGAATTAGGTCAAAATGGCATTCACCCTTCTACCCAGACTTACACCCTTCTTCACTCTATACTGACTCTTCTTGGAGGCCTCATACTCCTCTTTTTATAGACTATAAAGAAAGCTGAGCGCCAAAGAATTGATGCTTTTGAACTGTGGTGTTGGAGAAGACTCTTGAGAGTCCCTTAGACTATAAGGAGATCCAACCAGTCCATCCTAAAGGAGATCAGTCCTGGGTGTTCATTGGAAGGACTGATGTTGAAGCTGAAACTCCAATACTTTGGCCACCTCATGTGAAGAGTTGACTCATTGGAAAAGACCCTGATGCTGGGAGGGATTGGGGGCAGGAGGAGAAGGGGACGACAGAGGATGAGATGGTTGCATGGCATCACCGACTCAATGGACATGGGTTTGGGTGGACTCCAGGAGTTGGTGATGGATAGGGAGGCCTGGCGTGCTGTGGTTCATGGGGTCACAAAGAGTTGGACACAACTGAGTGACTGAACTGAATAAAACCCCTTTCCATCCAAGCATAGATGTCTTTCTAGACCAAGTGGTGAGTAGATCCACACAACAAGCCTTGCTAAGCATTGTTGACTAGAGTGTATTGATAGCACTAAAATGTATATTCTCTTCTATTCTTTTAGTTAGTGCATCTTGCACTAGGCTTTCCCTCTTATCAAAGACAAAACGATTGTAAAGTAAAATTCATCATCTGTGGCTATTAAGCCACCATAAACTGATAGTCGTTCCAACAGAACAGACATATGGCTGGCTGCCTAGATAAATAACATGAAGAGGAAGAAAACAATCCTTCATAAATACTAGATATTCCTCTTTCTTGTTTGATAACCTTTCTGAGAGTATCAGTCTTTAGTTTATTTGGACTATTTTTATTTTTATTCCCAATATCACTGGACTCTATAAATCAATTCTCTAGATAAATTACCTTCCAAGGCTCTTCCCCATAGAACTGTATCTTGAGCTATATTTGGCACATGAGGCTGCACATGTGGTTGACTATGGATAGCAGTCACTGAATCAGGCAGTGCAGGCAGTGAGAATTTATGGGTCTGCCCACAGAATGAAAAAAGGTGAACATTGCTTTGCCTGGAGAAAGCAAGCCCAAATGATCTGGAATTAGTTACACTGTTAATTCACAATTTGGCTAGGTCTATGGAACATGGCTGGGTTCTCTGGTGGCTCAAATGGTAAAGAATCTGCCTGCAGTGCAGGAGACCTGGGTTCAATCCCTGGGTCAGGAAGATCCCCTGGAAAAGGGAATGAAAACCCACTCCCTGTGGGCTACAGTCCATAGGATCTCAAAGAGTTGGACACAACTGAGCAACTAACGCACATAGAACCTGCCCATTCGAAAGGAAGTAGCTCAATCAACAAGAGAAGCTCAATTAAGAAGAGCAGCTCTTCTTAGAGCATAGAAATAAGATTCAAAAGACCCAAATTTGAGTTTATCTCACATTTCCTGGCTCTACAAACTTAACATAATCTCCTTAAGCCTTACATTCTTTACCAACAAATTAGGTGTAATATCTGCTTTTGTGCCTGCCTTGTGCAGTGTTTGGAAAAATCAAACAAGGGATCTATGGGCTAGGCTATTGTTCTGGGCCAGACCACAAAGGCTGGTTCAGTTTCCAGTATTAGTGAGAAGGACCATCACAAAGACTGCAAGGTGAACAAGCAAGAGAGAGGGAGATGGGATTGGATGTAGTGCTCTGATGGCTTCTTATTCTCCCTGAATGTATACCTGAAGTTTGATCGTCTTAGCAATCCAATGAAGTATCCATCAAGCCAGAAGATTCCAGAACTCACTGCATTTTAAGTCATTGAAGGGTGGAGGAACAGTGATTAGAATGGGCTACATATGGTCGAATTACCCAGCTTAACATCTTGGCTCACAATCTCTCGCTGCTCTATTGTTATGCATGCTTAGTCACTCAGTTGTGTCCTAGTCTGCAAGCCACGGACTGTAGTCTGCCAGGCTCCTTTGTCCATGGGGTTCTCCAGGCAAGAATGCTGGAGTGGGTTGCCATTTCCTTCCCCAGGGGATCTTCCCGACCTAGGGATTGAACCCAGGTCTCCTGCATGGCAGGCAGATTCTTTACCATCGGAGCTACTCTGTGTAACCTGCTATCTCCATGTTCAATTTCTTGGACTTATTCAGAAATTTCATGCAATGAACCTGATCATGGCCTATCACAGTTCAAAAAGTCTTCAAAATATGATGCTAATGCAAGACATGATAGCTATTAGGTGCCTGTGGTTTGGACTTATAAAATGCGGCAGTTGCCTCTAACATATTAAAGAGCTAATTGTGATGCTGTGGATCATCCAGGACTTTAGAATTTATTCTTTTTCCTCTGTGGGTACACTTTGAAAAATTCGTTATTATGTAATACATACAAAGAGGCTAGATAGATAATAGCGGGCATAAGTTATGTTGCAGAGTGCTGAAACAAATAACACCATCATAACACCAGCACCTAAAAATGGGCCTGTGGAGATATTTTTACTGATGTGCAATGAACTCAAAGTGAAGTACTGCCTTTCTCCTCATTTCTGTCCTAGAGCCAGACAGCCTCATAGCCCAGGAAGTTCTCTCTTGGAGATGGATGGCGACGGGGACAGATGCAGCAATAGTTTATCACAGATCACAATTCAGCTCTTTTGGAACCTGAGTTCCTACACACAATAGAGGCGGGAGTTTTTGAAGCAACAGTAAAGCATGGTTTTAACACAAGAACTGCTTTATCTATGTCAGACCTAAACTTAGCACCTTCAAGACTCACTTTTTGTACATTCTGGCATTTAAAACAGGGTTTCTCTCCCTTCCTAGCTCACCTTTCACAAGATATTTTTTGCTTTTTTTTTTTTTTTTGGTGTTTTATTTTGTTTTGTCTTGTGTCACACCGTGCAGTTTACAGGACTTTCCTGGTGGTCCAGTGACTAAGATTCTGTTCTGTGGTCCCAGTGCAGGAGGCCCAGGTTTGATCCCTGGTTGGGGAACTAGATCCCACATGCTTCAGGTAGAGTTTGCATGCTGCAACTAGGGGAAAAAAAAATCTTTCATGCTGCAGCTAAAACCCAGTGCAGCCAAATAAATAAAATATTTTGGTTTTCCCAGGTGGTGCCCTGGGAAAGAACTCACTTGCCAGTGCAGGAGACATGAGGCATGCAGGTTCAATCCCTGGGTGAGGATGATCCCCTGGAGGGAGGCACAGCAAACCACAGCAATATTCTTGTCTGGAGAATCCCATGAAGAGAGGAGCCGGGCAAGCTGCAGTCCATAGGGTCACACAGTTGGCCATGACTGAAGTAACTCAGCATGTGCAGTTTACAGAATCTTAGTTCCCTGATGAGGGATTGAACCCCAGTCTCTGTAGTGAAAGTACAGAGTTGTAACCACTGGATGACCAGGGAATTCCCTTGCCAGGCTCTTTAAACCAATGTTTGGATTTATCTCTCACTGACTTATGTCCTAAGACCTGGTTGTTATTATAACTGCTTTACTTAATTTATGGTAAATAAAATATGGCAAATAGAGTAAAAACATTTTTATGGCCAGGCCTTGGTAATAAAAATAAAATCATGTTTTTAACTTTTAAGCAAAAACATACACGGTAACAAAACCTTAATGTTGATTACTGTGGGTTTTCTTTTTAACCAAAGGAAGATAATCTTAATAACATTCTGTTGGGAAGTTCTCATGCACAGCCTGACTTCTTTCAGTGAGATGATGAGATCATCACAAACAAAAGTTTATGCTATCTTCTAAGCCACATACCACATTAGGAGAATGAATGGCAGAGTAGAGAGAACATTTCAGTGGAGAGAGGAGACCCTTGTTTTAACCTGAGATCTGTCCATGTAGCTTCGCATAAATCACTTAGCTTTGGGGGAATCTTATATTTCCTACTTATAGAATGGATCCCATTGTCATTAAATCATTTGACATCATTCCATTGCCATCTGTTCCTGATAAAGTAGCTGAACTATAACGTGAAGGTAATAGCAGTAGCCATCTCCAGGACTGCAGGTAGGACTGGATGATATTCACTACAGTTTAAAGAAATTAGCAAAGTTCCATAAATTAAATCTTCTTAGAAGGGAATGGCTACCCACTCTAGTATTCTTGCCTGGAGAACTCCAGGGACAGGGACTACATAGTTCATGGGATCTCAATGAGTCGGACATGACTGAGCGACTAACATTTTCACAATAATTTTATTGTTTATCCTACTTATTTACCAGGCTCCGCTGGTGGCTCAGACTGTAAAGAATCTGCCTGCAGTGTGGGAGGCCTGGGTTCAATCCCTGGGTCAGGAAGATCCCCTGGAGAAGGGGATGGTAACACACTCCAGTATTCTTGCCTGGAGAATTCTTTGGACAGAGGAGCCAGTTATTTATTGTCAAGACTGTTATACTACTATGATACAAATATACTACATAGACATATTTACTATATATGATATAAATATGTAAACTTTTTATAGAATAGTTGGTTTAGTTGCACAGTTGTGTCCGTCCGACTCTTTGCGACCCCGTGGAGTATAGCCCACCAGGCTCCTCTGTCCATGGATTTCTCAGGCAAGAATACTGGAGTGGGTTGCCTTTTCCTTCTCCAGGGGATCTTCCCGACCCAGGGATCAAATCTGCATCTCTTGCATTGGCAGGAGGATTGGCAGGGGTCAAGATGGATTCCTTACCCCTGGGCCACCAGGGAAGCCCATAGAATAGATATGTACAACAGTTGCAAAATATGCTGAAAATGAAGACCAAAATGTTGAAGTTAAAATTTTAATTTTGAACAAATTTATGACTGTTTTATGAATTCTAGAAAATAGCCAAATAAATGTACCAGGTTTCGGATCTGATCCCTCTGGTCTTGTTCTTCGTATTCTTAGTATCTGACTGGCAAGGACTTGGACTTGAACTGGTCAACATCACCAGGTAACGTCTCTTTATATAGGGAATTGATGGTCTTGATCCCTTAGTCTCAAGCATGATTAATGTGCCCAATATTCTCCTTCAACCTCCACAACTTATTCAGATCCTAAGGAAAGAGACACTTTGGGGAAACAGAGTATTACATTATTTGCAGCAGTTTTCTTTTTCAAATTTGTTTCCGAATATTTTGGACTGACGTATTGCTGCATGATTCACAAAGACATTAACCTACATTAGTGTTTATAGATATGGATGTTAATTTGTGAATTCTTATTTACATGTGCAATTCGTGTATTCTCCTGTGGAGCAGAAAATTTATTTCCTCATTTTTTTTTAACACTAATTCATTCTCATCTCTGGTTCCAGCTAAGGAAGTACAAAAACACTCTCACAAATTTCAGTTGATATAATCTTTAATAGCAACTTCAAGTCTGAACTGAGGAAAAACTTGAAATGTTTACAAAGTAAGTGTTCAAAGATTGATATCATTTTCTTGCCTAGAAAGACCTTGTAACTTATTAGGATAAGACATACGTTACCTATAAGGACATGAAACCAATCAATAAAACAATTAGATAACTATATTATTATATTAATAATCAGTCTTTATAATAATAATTATTACGCCAAAATAGAAATTGTTTTCCAAAGTAGTAACCTCACTGGAATTACCCTGGTGGCTCAGATGATAAAGAATCTACTATAATGTGGGAGACCTGGGTTTGATCCCTGGGTCGGGAAGATCCCCTGGAGAAGGAAATGGCGACCCACTCCAGTATTCTTGCCTGGGAAATCCCATGGACAGAGGAGCCTGGCGGGCTACGGTTCATGGATTTGCAAGGAATCAGGCAGGACTGAGCGACTAACACTAACCTCATCAGGCCATACGCTTATTCTAGCAACTCTGCCATACCCAGAGCATCATGAGATCTCCTCCCCTGTAATTGTGTCCATGATCAGTTCCAGGAAGAAATTTAAATAATACAGAGGGTTACCTGAAGAGTAAGTTGCCAGTCTTCATTATTCGCCTACATTATTGGAATGTCAACTAATATATTTGAGCTTACTCCAAAAATCAAATGCATCTTCAAAAAAAGAAAAAAGAGGTATTGTCTCTCTTTTAAGATATAGAAATAACATGTAAAATGGAACTATGGGTCTTTTTTGTAAATACAGTCATGAAATATTTTTTAATTACCAGAAAGCATTACCAAAACTAGTATGAAACAATGCCAAACAAGAGATTATGATAATACGTGGTGAATCCAATGTGGGCAGTGACAGGTAAGAACACTCTGATGAGGAGGTGGAATTTAACTGAGGTCTTGGGTAACAGATAGAGGTGAATAAGTATGTAACACTTCAGAGTAATAATGCCGCAGATAAGATGACCAAAAAGTTTGTTCGGATTTTTCTGTAAGATGGTATGGAAAAACCAGAATGAACTTTTTGGCCAACCCAATTATAAGAAACTTCCTAATTTTACTAATGAGGAAAATGAGAACCAAAGAGATATGGTTGTTGGGGTGCGATGGGGAGGGAGATGGGAGGGAGGTTCAAAAGGGAGAGGATACATGTACACCTATAGCCGATTCATGTTGAGGTTTGACAGAAAACAACAAAATTCTGTAAAGCAATTATCCTTCAGTTAAAAAGTAAATAAATTTTTAAATAAAGAAAAAAAAGAGGTATGGTTCTTTATGACTTCTTCATGGAAATCCAACTAGTTAGAGAGCAGGAGATAGTTTTACTAAGGGATGGTCTCGGGCTCTTTTCATGATAACAGGAATAACATCTCTGTGTTTAATCAAATCCGTAAATGGTTTGGCATATGGAATAGGATTTTTTCTTTCCTGCATTAATGAACTAATCAATTGTTTTAAGGTTAAATTCAAATCTTGCAGTATATTCTGTTAATGTTTTAAAATTTTGTTTTCCTGTTTAAAATATGTCATGTGCCTTTCAAGCTAGAAAAGACCCATTTACATTTTATTAATTTCTAGATTATTATGAGTACACTCATGAAGATTCATAGAATGACTAATGTGATATAAGATTGCCACAGTGGGAAATATTCAGTGTGTATAGATAAGGTGTTGGAGGTACAGCTGATTATCTTTAAAAAGAGGGTGGAAAAAAGGTTACAAGAGGCCAAATTTCTCTAGGTGGAAAATATTTTTCTTATAGCCATCAGCACACTTACAAAATCCACATCTGACTGCAAAGATAGAGTTGAAACTCTGAAAGCTGCTGTAATTACTATAAAGAAGCCCCAGTGTTGAGCTAGACAGAGCATTTCACAGGAAAAATAATTTCCTCTGCCCGTGTTATGAAGGGGTTAATTATGAGACCTGAGATAAGGTGTTGGCACATCTAGGTACTTCATCAAGGCATGGAGTCAGGAAACAAGGGAGAATAGATGAAGGTGCTGAGGATAATAATCATGGCAAGTAATGATTTCCCTAGAGGTGAACTGATCTATGGCCACAAGCAAAGAAAAAAGGGCTAGAAAGTACCAGAACATTACCTTGGAGTACTTAACAGACTCCAAAGCAGTAACCCTGTGTCAAAAAAAGGCCCATCAGCCTGCTCATTTTAAGTAAAAGAGTTATGCCAGAGTACAAGAGGGGAATGCAAAATTCACACATGAAATTAAACAGCTGAAAGGTATGATTTAACAATGCTCAAAACTCAATAAGCCAAAGATAAACAGCAAATTAGATGACTCAATGTCAGGAGGAAAAAACATCTTCCATCGATCCCATCGTCAAAAATTAATCTGCCTGAGAATGCCTTCTGCTCCAATCCCCGAGCTGATGAAGAGTGGAGAAATAGAGTAAAACCTATGTACGAACGCTTCACCTTCAGGCTAGACCCTGATTACAATCTCCTGTGAGACATTTCAGCATGAAGCGCCTCTCATGTTGGGACTACAAAATTAAATTGCGATCAATACTTTACAAAAATAATTGGGGAAAAATGTTCAGAAGTCGGAGCTGCACTGTGTGGCCACAAACATATGAAAGTTATTTTTTTTCCTACCTTTCTGGGGGTTATTCTTCAGGATAGATCAGTTCAAAGGTGTCTCTTGACAATAGTGTTCTTGGAATGGTTTCGCTCACCTTGTTAGGGAATTTTAAAAGCAGAGGAGCGTTTACCGCTTACCAAGAGTGGGAGCTTATTGCTGTATTCTGCTTTCTTTTCTTTGGAGTGCTAATCTCAGCCCATAAATTCTTCTCTTCTCTTCCTTTGATGTTGATTTAAATTCCTTTGCAAATTAATTCTCATCGTTAAACAGAAATGATTAAAAATGTTAGATTCCAGTGAAATTTAAAAAAAAAACAAAACACAAAAAAATAGGGTTGATTTTGAAAAATTTGCTTAAGATTGGGTTGTGAACCCTTTACTACATTTAAATATTGAACTCTGTAGTTAAATTTATGGTAAAAATGTATTGAATCAAACCTTTTCTTGCCTTGAGCAATGCCTTGCATTCAGCTTTTCCTCCTTGTTTCCCTCTGAATGTGTTCTTATTTTTGGCAAAGATTTACTCTTTAATCCATAAAAAGAGAGGGAAGTGGAAAATGTAAATGCCTATGTTAAATTCTTGCTTTTTCAATAAGTGGTCATTTTGAGTTTTATTTGACAGTGAGTGCAAAATATTGTACTTTTTCTCATTGCTTTCTTGGAATCTACATAGGCTTTCCTGGGTTTTTATTTGTGGTATGACACTCTGACAAAACAGACTACTAATTTTCCTCATGTGAATCACGTGTTATAACCTGAGTCACAGAAACAGAGGGAAGAAAGCAGTTGCATTAGGAATACACAGTACTAGCCACACTAAGGTAGGTGGTATATGGCTAGCTCAAGGGGAGTACGGAACAGGAGTAATCAATGGCTTCCTGTCATCCTGAAGTGGGGGGATGTATTGAGTGGAATCCTAGAGGGCATCTGGACTGGGGGAAGGAATTAAAAGTGCTCTTATTAAGTGTGAAAATGACAACACCTTGGACTAGATTGCAAACACTTGAGAGGATGTGAATACCATTTAAAGTGGCCTTCACCAAGAAATGGCAGCACCCTCAAGAACAGGGGGCAAGGGCAGATTTTATTGGGCAATCCCAAATGAAACAAACTGTTTCTCCTGATTTTTTTAATTAATTTATTTTTTACTGAAGGATAATTGCTTTACAGAACTTTGCTGTTTTCTGTCAAACCTCAACATGAATCAGCCATAGATATACACATACCCGCTCCCTTTTGAACCTCCCTCCCATCTCCCTCCCCATCCCACCCCTCTAGGCTGATCCAGAGCCCCTGTTTGAGTTTCCTGAGCCAGACAGCAAATTCCCATTGGCTATCTATTTTACATATGGCAATGTAAGTTTCCATGTTACTCTTTCCACACATCTCACCTTCTCCTCCCCTCTCCCCATGTCCATAAGTCTATTCTCTATGTCTGTTTCTCCATTGCTGCCCTGTAAATAAATTCTTCAGTACCATTTTTAACTAAGATAAATTTCAAATTGGTTGCCTTCCACCACTCTTCATGCAGCTGAACAACCTTTTCACACTGTTATTCTGGTCAGAAAGGTAGAATGCAGCATGATTTTAACAGTCACTGGAGGTGAACCTAACAGAGATATGGGGGAAAATATATAGCAGGGTCAGGAGACAGAGAAAGGAGAGACATTGAACCTTCTCTTGGACAACCTGTGACCCAAACTACTGTGTCCTCCACACACCACGCTTACACAAAATGCAGTTTCTGCTCACTCAGGAATATACTTTCTAGAACATGCTTCACAACTGCAACTGCCTAACAAGGATTCAACTCCTGAAATCCCAGGTCAGACATTGCTCTTCTAGAAAAATCTCCCTGAATTTCCCCAGCCCCATAATTAGGCATTCTGACCCTGTGTATATATTTATTATGGCATTTCTATATGAAAATTGATTTTTCTTCCCTACTAGATGGCTTCCTTGGTAGCTCATCTAATAAAGAATCTGCCGGCAAAGCAGGAGACCCCAGTTCAATTCCTGGGTTGGGAAGATCCCCTGGAGGAGGGTTTGGCAACCCACTCCAGCATTCTTGCCTGGAGAATCCCCATGGACAGAAGAGCCTGGAGGGCTATAGTACGTGGGGTCACAAAGAGTCAGACACGACTGAGCGACTAATCACAGCACAGCACAGATGGTGATATTTCTAATAGACTGGTTTGTCTTTTATTCATCTTCACATACTCAGACATCTTTTCCAAAGTAAATAACTCAATTTCTTTTTAACATTCTTTCACTGATTTAGTTTTCCAACTTTTAACTAGCTGTATGTCACATAGGGCTTACTGGTTGGAGGTTTGGATGCCTCATTTCTAGAGTGAACAGGTTGGACTAAATAAAGTGTCTTTAAGTTCCCTTCCGGGTCTAACATCTCAGGCAATAAAAATGATTTCATACTTTGCTAAAGAGCTAATCACAGTGCCTGCTCCAGTTTTATACCAGTTCTACATGGTATAAAATAAGACTCTTTAAAAAATTACTGTTCTTGCTTGTTTGTGTTGTATATGATACCACCTCACCCTCGGCTTTAGCAATGGCCCCTCACCAGATACATCACATATTAAGTTATACTACACGAACTTGCTGGTATTTGCTTATTTTGAAATATGCAAGTGTTAATTTTAGGTGGATCAAACTAATACCTGACTATTCGGAGGATGATGGCATGGCTTCCTAAGAAAGGTTGAGTAAGATCAATCTGAGTCCCTCTCCAGAAATGAATAGTGAAACAAACCAAGAACCAGGCAGCTAGCAGGATGTGGAAGCTGCAATATAAGACTGAAGAAGTAGGAAGCAAAAGATAGGTCGTAACGGGAAAGGTGTCCTTCAAAGACAGAGTCATGGTAACCTGAAATTGTAAGAAAATAGAGTCCCATTTGTTAGCAGAAAGCATGAGATAAGGAAAAGAGATACACAACAGAGAGACTAAGTAGCAAAAGAAGAATGCAATGGAGAGCAACTGGACCATGTAAATACCACAGCTCTTTAGTATATACAGATTCCCCTGGTGGCTCAGATGGTAAAGAATCTGACTGCAATGTGGGAGACCCCAGTTTGATTCCTGGGTCAGGAAGATCCCCTGGAGAAGAGAATGGCAATCCACTTCAGTATCCTTGTCTGGAGAACCCCATGGACAGAGGATCGTGGCGGGCTACAGTCCATGGGGTCACAAAGAGTCAGACATGACTTCAGGGACTAACACACACACAGACACACACACACACATTTTAGTATATACACATGAATGCCAGCAACCAGAGTCCCACTGCCACCTTGGGTCCACTGCCAGTTCAAATGGTCCTCAGCTGTGATGTGGTTTATGTACTTTTCCTTTCTCAAGATACCCATCTTCCCATTATCCACCATAACTTGATGTTTTTAGAAGCAACCACTATAATTTGAAAGCAGATAAATAAAACAAATATTAAAACACAGTACCATCCAAGGCTTTAAAGCCTTTTTTTTTTTTACAAAAGATTTTTTATATATAAAAGCTTTTTTAAAGGCTCGGTCCTTGGAAGGAAAGCTATAATAATCCTAGACAGCGTATTAAAAAGCAGAGACATCACTTTGCGGATAAAGGGGCATATAGTCAAAGCTATGGTTTTTTCAGTAGTCATGTATGGATGTGAGAGCTAGACCATAAATGAAGAGAGCTGAATGCTGAAGATTTTTTTTTTTTTTATTAGTTGGAGGCTAATTACTTCACAACATTTCAGTGGGTTTTGTCATACATTGATATGAATCAGCCATAGATTTACACGTATTCCCCATCCCGATCCCCCCTCCCACCTCCCTCTCCACCCGATTCCTCTGGGTCTTCCCAGTGCACCAGGCCCGAGCACTTGTCTCATGCATCCCACCTGGGCTGGTGATCTGTTTCACCATAGATAGTATACATGCTGTTCTTTGAAATATCCACCCTCACATTCTCCCACAGAGTTCAAAAGTCTGTTCTGTATTTCTGTGTCTCTTTTTCCGGGTTTTGCATATAGGGTTAATCGTTACCATCTTTCTAAATTCCATATATATAATGTTAGTATGCTGTAATGTCTTTATCTTTCTGGCTTACTTCACTCTGTATAAGGGCTCCAGTTTCATCCATCTCATTAGGACTGATTCAAATGAATTCTTTTTAATGGCTGAGTAATATTCCATGGTGTATATGTACCACAGCTTCCTTATCCATTCATCTGCTGATGGGCATCTAGGTTGCTTCCATGTCCTGGCTATTATAAACAGTGCTGCGATGAACATTGGGGTGCACGTGTCTCTTTCAGATCTGGTTTCCTCAGTGTGTATGCCCAGAAGTGGGATTGCTGGGTCATATGGCAGTTCTATTTCCAGTTTTTTAAGAAATCTCCACACTGTTTTCCATAGCGGCTGTACTAGTTTGCATTCCCACCAACAGTGTAAGAGGGTTCCCTTTTCTGCATGCTGAAGATTTGATATTTTTGAATTGTGGTGCTGAAAAAGACTCTTCAGAGTCCCTTGGACAGCAAAGAGATCAAACCAGTCAATCCTGCAATCAACCCTGAATATTCATTGGAAGGACTGATGCTGAGGCTGAAGTTCCAATACTTGGGTCACATGATGTGAAGAGCTGACTCACTGGAAAAGACCCTGATGCTGGGAAAGACTGAGGGCAGAAGGAGAAGGGAGGGATAGAGGATGGGATGATTGGATGGCATCACCGACTCAGTGGACATGAGTTTGCGCAAACTCCAGGAGACAGTGATGGACAGGGAGGCCTGGAGTGCTGCAGTCCATGGGGTCGCAGAGTAGGACACAACTTTGCAACTATGCAGCAAATAATGGTGGCTACAAGTTCAACAAGGTCTGTCAAGTGCCTGGAACTTTATGCATTATTTATATCCCTAAAGGAAGCTCTGCGAGGTAAGTATTACTAATTCCACTTTACAGATGAGGAAACTGGAACTCAGGAAGAATGAAAGCACTTGTTCAAAGGCATACCTAGTAGATGATAGAGCTGAATTCAAACCCAGCTCTATTGTTCCACAGTCTGAACTCTTCCCACCATGGCACACTGCCTTTTCAATCCCTGAAATACAAAGTGGTATTAGAATTAGAAAAGTTTACTCGAAGTCTCTTTGTGTAAGTCATATACAAGTTATCCACCCAACTAGAAACGTATGTGAAAGATTTTTCAGTGTAACCTTAGTTCTGGCATGATCAGCAAAGCTATTTTGATTTATATATTTCCTAATAAATCAAATGTTTGCAACAGCCTCAGGCCTCCAGGTAGGAAATACACCTTCTGTATTGCTCATTGTCTACTAACCTTGGATTAATGCTCTGGAGAGAGCACAACCTAAGGAAGTTTATTTTGTTCTAAAAATCAGAACCATTTGTGAATCCCATGTAATGTCACCAGCTGATCAAAATAAACCAGTGAATTTTATACAGGATGCTTACACTGATTTAATTAAATGGACATGAGTTTGAGGAAATTCCAGGAGATAGTGAAGGACAGGGAAGCCTGGTGTGCGGCCGTCCGGCGGGTCACAAAGAGTTGGACATGATTTAGTGACTAAACAATGACAACAACAACTTGCTCTGATTAGATAATGGCCAGAGTATACACTGGTGGCTCAGATGGTCAAGAGTCCCCCTGCAATGTGGGAGACCTGGCCTCAACCCCTGAGTCAGGAAGATACCTTGGAGAAGGGAATGGCAACCCACTCCAGTATTCTTGCCTGGAGAATCCCCATGGACAGAGGAGCCTGGCGGGTTATAGTCCATGGGGTCACAGAGTCAGACACGACTGAGTAACTAAGCAAAGCACATGCGTATAAAAATGTTATATTCATTAAAATCAAAATCAGTTCTAATGATATGGATGAAACTGGAGCCCATTATACAGAGTGAAGTAAGCCAAAAAGATAAAGACCAATACAGTATACTAACGCATATATGGAATTTAGAAAGATGGTAACGATAACCCTATATGCAAAACAGAAAAAGAGACACTGATGTACAGAACAGACTTTTGGACTCTGTGAGAGAAGGCGAGGGTGGGATGTTTAGAGAGAACAGCATCAAAACATGTTTATTATCAAGGGTGAAACAGATCACCAGCCCAGGTTGGATGCATGAGACAAGTGCTCGGGCCTGGTGCACTGGGCAGACCCAGAGGAATCGGGTGGAGAGGGAGGTGGGAGAGGGGATCGGGATGAGGAATACATGTAAATCCATGGCTGATTCATGTCAATGTATGACAAAAACCACTACAATATTGTAAAGTAATTAGCCTCCAACTAATAAAAATAAATGAAAAAAAAATGTATGTATAGGCTATGGCAACAAGCATGACAGAAAAGATCCTGCTCTCATAGAATATGTTTTAATGAGGGAAATAAACTTTTTCAAAAAGGAAAAGAAATAAATGTAATCATTTTGGATAGTACTAGCTTTCATAAATAAAATGTTTCAAAAATAAATAAGCTAAGTAGTGCCACCAAACTGTAGAGTTAAGTATGGTTAAGTTAGTACTTTTATATTATGTGACTTTTACCACAATAAAAAAAATTTAAAGCTGTAGTAAAATGTTAATGGTAAGGTCTCATGGTGGACATTCAGATGCTCACTATAAATTTTGTTTAATTTTTCTGTATCTTTTACAAAAAATTTTGAAAAAAAAAATGAGCTAAAGTAGAGAGAAAAGACTATATCAAATAGCAGTGTCATAGAAACCTTCTCATTATATTTGAGTTAAGGCCTGAATAATGAGCAGAAGGAAGCCACATAAATGTTACGGGAGAAAGATTCTCAGGCAAAGAGAATAGTAAGTGTAAAGGCTCCCAGGGAGAGGCAACCTTGACATGTTATCAGAAAAGAAAGAAGAACTGTGTGGCTTGAGTGATGTGAGTGAATGGAAGAGCCAGAGAAGATGAGATTGTAGGCAAATGAGGTAGAAACTCATAGGGCACATGAGAAGTTTGGACTGTACTCTAAGTGAAAATGTGGAAATGCTGGAAAATTTTAAGCATAGGAATGACCCGAGGGCACATCAATGCAAGATGATCACCATAGGAAGACTATCTAAATTTACTTATATTCTTCTATGTTGAAGATCTCAGTATAGCATCTGACACTTCAGTCAATGTATCACTGCCCAGGGTATAGTCCTGAGACTCATAGGACAAAACTTGATTTTTTCTATCACATCAATGAAAATGTATCTCTTAGGATTAAATGCACCCTAATCAAGGACTTAAGGATCTATATACAAAACCAGAATGTCTATATTCAGTAAGACCCTTATATACAAATGAGGTTCTTTAAGTCTAATTTGTTAAGTCCAACAAAGTTAGTCTAGGTACCCAACTAACAAAGCAGCTACATAGTACTGAACTGTAATAGGTTTATAATACTTTTCAAGCAATACATACACAAAAAACAAACACAAAAAGTAAGTATTTTCAATCTTACAGCACAGTACCTTGAAAAGTACAGTAGTACAGTACAACAGCTGGTATACAGGGACCGGCACTCATGTTCCCAGTTCTGAAATTTCCCAACTTGAAGGTTTGCATGTAGGAGACTTACTGTACTAATCTGTAATAAAGTATCAGAGTCCAAAAAACTCAATGTCCTTTGGCTACAATCCCCAACATTTCTCTCCACTTTGCTAATGAATCGGGAATAGTACAAGTCCACTGACTAAAACCATATCTCCTCAGGAAAGTGCTCAGATGAGCACACAATCAAGGGGGCCTATGACACTCTCCCATGGCCATGTGCTCACAATTAGCAACGCATCTTCTAAGGGAAATAATCTTTCTCTGGCTCTCATATATTCGATCAGATGATCAAGAAGTTTGCTAACCTGGGAGCCATTTTGCTTCTTATCCCAAGACTTTGAATATCTATCCTTGGGGTACATATTGATCTTTCAGTGTAAATCCAATTTCACTCATGTCTAGATTCTTGGGGGTTCATCCCAAGGGAGACACCCAAAACTGATAGCAAACGGAAAAAGGAAAATGTAGAGGTAAGTCAAATAATCAATAAAAGGAGTGTAGGGACTTTCCTGGCGGTCCAGTGGTTAAAACTCCACACTCCTAATGCAGGGGACAAGGGTTCGATCCCTGGTTGAGGAACTAAGTTCCCACATGCTGCACTGTATAGCCAAAAATAAGTAAACAAATAAAAAGTTTAAAAAAGGACTGACTGTCTGACTTCCTGACTCTAAAAGAGTAGGCATATTCACTAATGGAAGTTATGGTATCTTTAGAAGTGATTGACAACTTGACTTTCATCCCCTTAGGAATCTATTCTTGCAGACTTTGACTCTCTCAGCCTTGCCTCAACTATATTGATTGATATTGATTACAGTCAAAAGGCTTGGCCCCGACCCATTCCAGACCTACAAGTACAAATCCACTCAAGGAAACCATGCTTGGCCTGCTTTCTTCCTCACTGTGATTTCTATCTGCATGAACCCCCTGTGAATCCATTCTATTGCCTCTATTGTGTTCCAGATTTATTCTGACCTCAAACTTCATGATGAGAACTCCTAGGATTTCAGATTGGGAACCATTTTGTGAATCCCCTCCCCCAGATTTACAGATGCAGAATCAGTGCCTGAAAGATTAAACAGCTTGCTAAACTGAAGATTCAGTTCAACGCACAGACAGAACCAACACTCAGGTCTCCTGACATCAAGTGGAATATCCTTGGTGGCTCAGATGGTAAAGAATCTGCCTGCAATGTGGGCGACCCAGGTTTGACCTCTGGGTCAGGAAGATCCCCTGGAGAAGGAAACGGCAACCCACTCCAGTATTCTTGTCTGGAGAATCCCATAGACAGAGGAGCCTGGTGGGCTGCAGTCCATGGGGTCCAAAGAGTTGCACACAACTCTGCAACTAACACACACACACACATCCTTTCCATAAAATTTTACCAGTGTCACCAGCTCACTCAGGGCTATGCTAGGTGCCTGCATCATCCATTTATTTAAGTTGGGGGTTTATGGCTGATAATAACTTGGTATGCTTTTTCTCTTAGATAACAGTTTTATTTAATGAAAAGACTAATTCAGGGAACATGATAGGTTAAAGGGACAGTAGTTTGAGACAAGATGTACTAGATATTTCAGATTCTTCTATGTGAAAGGCTGTGACCTACAGCCCAGGCTGAAGAGCCGGCCCAATGCAGACCCCATAAACCAGAACTGATTGCACCAGTGCTGACCATGCCACTCAAGTGGGTCAGAAACTAACGATAAAAAAAATGAGCAATTAAAATTCTTCTTTTTAGGAATTTGTATTGAGAAGTACAGAGAGAACCAGAGTGAGCAATAAGGGCTAAAACTACAAATAAGGAAAGTTCCTCAAGTTCATGAAAAAGTGAAGTTATAAGGGAGATGAGTATGGTGAGTAACTATGAGTAAGATGCAAGTAAGACACTATCGGTAGGTAAAGGACATAAATATATATATATATATATATATATATACATACACACATGAAAGAATCACCTATTTGATAATTACTCAGAGAGACACAAATACACAGAATCTTAATCATTGCTCCCTGGGAGGAAGAGCAGATGAGTCACAAACACTTGTCCTGAGGATGCTGGAGATAGTTATGGATACATCTGGTTATCTAACTCTATTTCTCTCTGAGTTCTGGCTGTCAGGCCATGTGACTGAGCGGCTATTCCTGGATTCTCATGAAATTATTTTCAAGTATATAATTTTAATGTTGTAATACATAAATAACTCAGAAGAATGTCTATTCTTTCTATGAACACTGTCTAACTAAAATTTAAGGGAATGAGTCCACCTCAGTGCTGTATGCACATAGCCCTCACTAGAAAGTGCTGTTTTATTCACGTAATGAACTATTTGAGGGAACCCAGTGATGCTGGACATGGTTTCTGTCTACCTCATACCATATCAAGGGATTAGACTTGAATAGACTTTGTGTTTTGCCTTGTTATATCATACAAAGATTTCATATTTTCAGGTATCCATTAAAATGTCCTATAAATAAACCTTTACTTCAGAGATGAAAACAAATCATTGTAAAAGACTGGGGCTTCCCTGGCGGCTCAGATGGTAAAGAATCCACCTGTAATGCAGGAGACCCAGTTTCAGTCCTTGGATGAGGAAGATCCCCTGGAGAAGGGAATGGCAACCCACTCCAGCATTCTTGCCTGGAAATCCCATGGACAGAGAAGCCTGGCGGGCTACAGTCCATGGAGTAAAAGATTAGAAGATAATTTGAAATAATCAACATTTTACAGCTGAAAGATGATTTGATAATGTTTAACTCTTCAAAGATATCCCAATGAATCAAAAATTCAACAGGAAAAATACCATTAGTACTAAATGACTACATTGCTGTCTTTTCCAACTCAGCAAGCTGTTGGGATTTAAAATTTAAAAAAATTAAACCTGTAGATTTTTTTTATGAAATACACCTATTCTTCTCCAGAAACGAGATTATTCTATGAAACTATGCTTATTGAAATTTCTAATTGCTACAAAATTCAGATTTATCACAAACCCCACCCATCACCCCTGTTCACATCCTTCACCGTGTATGTTCTTGGTGTGTACTTCCATACATATGGTCCAGAGGCAGAGGATAGAAGTAGTTAGAGGGAAAAAAAGAGAACTAGTTATAGTCATGATCTTAGCTGTACACTGATAAAGTTGTAGATTATTCTGTCTTTTTTAAAAAATAAACTTTGACCAGAAACCACGACAGTTCTTGAAATCCAAGTAGCTTTAATTGTTTCTAAATAAAAATTCAGAATGACATAAATACTGAATGGCTCCTGGGCAATGTGTCACTGCAGGTTAAATACATTTTGCCCTGGAGGCTGTAGTTCACAGGGACTGAAATTGGTGACCCCAGCTAGTCCAGAGTGGATATTAACATACATCACCTAACTGTCTCCAAATGTGACCCTATTTCACTATCAGTGTCTCTGTCTGCAGGAAATTGTTGCTAGTGAGAGAAAAAGAGGGTGGAGGAGAGATGTGAGGGCCCTGTAGTTGTGGGAAGGGCACACTAACAAGACTGAAAAACTGGAAGCTTCCCCTGATCTACTGTTTGCACTCTCCCTTTTTTAAGAATAGGAATAAGAAATAGCATCTCCTTTCTTAGCCTAAAGGGAGCATAAAGAACAACCTCCTCTAGGAATGCTAGGACATTTCCATTTTTCTCTCTAGTATTCTGATATTTTGTTCCTAGAGAGGGAGGAAAATTGCCTATAGGATTTTTTTTTTTAAGTTTATAAAATCAGCATTTACCCATTATTGCCAAATTTAGCTCCTTGAAAACTGAGAGAAAAGAAAAAAAAATTGGCATAGGTATCTGAAGGAAGACTAGGTAGAGAACATTCTAATCCTTTAGGAGCCAAACAAAATCTATGTTTCTGTACTATTAACTATAGTATAAAAAGGCAAAGTCAGGGGCATTAGCCCCATCGGGGCCAGTTAGCTGGACTCACATTCAAGGCCACAGAATATATATCTAACTTTGCTGCTGGCAGTTAATTATATCAATGACCATCAGTAGGAATAGAAGAGTGTCTTCTAGTGCTTATTTTAACTTTGTCTAACTCTTTCAGCTTGGCTGTTATCATTGTCAAAAAACAAAAATAAATTGGAAGTAATTTTAAAATCATATCAATGTTAAATGTAGACATATTTATGAGCTGCTATACAGACACAGCTTTTGTAAAATACAACCAGGTGTCTCTTTTGTAGATGAGATTTTAGTATTTTATTTATCCAAAACTAAAATCAAATAGTCTACTTCAGTCTCATAGTTTGTATTGCCGTTTTCTCATTGTAGCATTCTCCAGAACAGCAAAAGCAGAAAGCTTATAAATGTCATATTAAATAATCATGAGAATTTTTAAAAGTCCTGACAATTGTTTTTGTTTCTCCTTTCTATATTATACTATGGGCAAATACTCATTTTTAACTTTTCTTGGATAAAACCTTCATTTTTAGAACAGGATGAAATATTGGAGCTTTGGCATATTTTCATTGTTTCTACATAATAAGATATAAAATGATTTTACAGTGTTATAAAAACACTAGAGTTTCAGGGTTAAGTGAAATTATCTTAAAAATATTATAAGAGAAATACTATGCTATTCACAAGGGAATGTTTAATATAAGTTTTTAAAATACACATATTGGAAATGGAAAACCAAGATTTGCATACTGATAAGGTGATGGGTGGTGATACCAACTGTTGAATCAACTGAGTAAAGATAAACATGACACAATATTGCAATGTGTTCAAACATAGTTTTCTGTTTCATCTGTATTTTTGAACAAATTTTAAAACAGTTTGCTAATTACTATTTGGTGAAACTGTCTTGACAATAGACTCTTAAAGGTTGCAAGAAAAAGGTATTTCCTTCTGTCCTTCCTTCCATCCTTCCTTCTTCCTTTCCTCCCTCATCCCTTTTTTCCCCTCTCTTTTCCTCCTTCTCTCCTTCCTCTCTTCAATGTTTAAATATGGTCAGATCCCATGTTGTATCTGCAGACTAAAGCAGAAAATTCTAGAAGACTGAGAGAAGTCTGCTGACTGCAGGAAGTCCTGCTGAAGCCAGGAGTATTCAAGTTTCTTTAAGGTTCATGAGAGAAAATAAAACTAACATTTATTGAGAACATACCATGTGTCCACACTGTTCTAAGCTCTTTACATAGATTATCCTATTTAAGTTTCATAAAACTTCACTTTCTATTCTTGAAAAAATTGAGGCTCCAGAGAAGTATAATAACTAGTTCAGAAGTTTAGACAGATAATTTATTATAGAGTCAAAATTCATTTCTTTATACTTCTCCTTGTGAGCAGGTTTGACACAAAGCTCTGAATCATTCCTACCTAAGTGTTTCCAAGTTGAGAATTCTGGAGAGAGGGTGTACAGTTTAAAGCAGTGACTTTTATCTTTGTTCCCATAAAGTGTATTTCAGGCATGAGAGACACAGTCAGCACAATTGACTGGAGAAGATAACGTGATCATGTATGCAGATAATGTAATGGGAACACACCCAGACATGAATGTATCAGTTCAGTTCAGTCGTGTCTGACTCTCTGATACCCCATGGACTGCAGCACGCCAGGCTTCCCTGTCCATCACGAACTCCCAGAGCTTAACCAAACTCATGTCCATCAAGCCTGTGATGCCAACCAACCATCTAGTCCTCTGTCGTCCCCTTCTCCTGTCACCTTCAATCTTCCCCAGCATCAGGGTGTTTTCAAATGAGTCAGTTCTTCACACCAGGTGGCTAAAGTATTGAAGTTTCAGCTTCAGCATCAGTCCTTCCAATGAATATTCAGGACTGATTTCCTTTAGGATGGACTGGTTGGATCTCTTTGCTGTTCAAGGGACTCTAGAGAGTCTTCTCTAATACTGCAGATCAAAAGCATTGATTCTTCAGCACTCAGCTTTCTTTATAGTCCAACTCTCACATCCACACATAGCTACTGGAAAAACCATAGCTTTGACTAGATGGACCTTTGTTGACAAAGTAATGTCTCAACTTTTTAATATGCTGTCTAGGTTTGTCATAACTTTTCTTCCAAGGAGCAAGCATCTTTTAATTTCATGGCTGCAGTCACCATCTGCAATGATTTTGGAGTCGCCCAAAGTAAAGTCTCTCATTGTTTCCACGGTTTCCCCATCTATTTGTCATGAAGTGACGGGATCAGATGCCATGACTTAGTTTTCTGAAAGTTGAGTTTTAAGCCACCTTTTTCACTCTCCTCTTTCACTTTCATCAAGAGGCTCTTTAGTTTCTCTTCACTTTTTCCGTTAAGAGTGGTGTCATCTGCATATCTGAGGTTATTAATATTTCTCCTGGAAATCTTGATTCCAACTTGTGCTTCATCCAGTCCAACATTTCTCATGATGTACTCTGCATATAAGTTAAATGAGCAAGGTGACAATATACAGCCTTGATGTACTCCTTTCCTGATTTGGAACCAGTCTGTTGTGCCATGTCCAGTTCTAACTGTTGCTTCCTTACCTGCATACAGATTTCTCAGGAGGCAGGTCAGTTGGTCTGATATTCCCATCTCTGTCAGAATTTTCCACAGTTTGTTGTGATCCACACAGTCAAAGGTTTTGGCATAGTCAATAAAGCAGAAGTAGATTTTTTTACTGGAACTCTTGCTTTTCCGATCCAATGGATGTCGGCAATTTGATCTCTGGTTCCTCTGCCTCTTCTAAATCCAGCTTGAACATCAGGAAGTTCATGGTTCATGTATTGCTGAAGCCTGGCTTAGAGAATTTGGAGCATTACTTTACTAGCATGTGAGATGAGTGCAACTGTGTGGTAGTTTGAATATTCTTTGACATTGCCTTTCTTAGGGATTGGAATGAAAACTGACCTTTTCCAGCCCTGTGGCCACTGCTAAGTTTTCCAAATTTGCTGGCATATTGAGTGCAGCACTTTCACAGCATCATCTTTTAGGATTTGAAATAGCTCAACTGGAATTCCATCACCTCCACTAGCTTTGTTTGCAGTGATGCTTCCTAAGGCCCACTTGACTTTGCATTCCACGATGTCTGGCTCTAGGTGAGTGATCACACCATCATGATTATCTGGGTCATGAAGATCTTTTTTGTATAGTTCTTCTGTGTATTTGTGCCACCTCTTCTTAATATCTTCTGCTTCTGTTAGGCCCATACCATTTCTGTCCTTTATTGAGCTCATCTTTGCATGAAATGTTCCCTTGGTATGTCTAATTTTCTTGAAGAATCTCTAGTCTTTCTCATTCTATTGTTGTTTCCCATTCTATTGTATGCATATATATATATATTTAAGAGTTAGTATGTAATGTCCACCATCTGTCTGGTTTACTCACTCTGGGTATTCATAGATCTTGACAATGGTTGTCACTTGGGGTCCAGCCAGCTTATACATCTAACTCAAACAGTACCTCATGGGGCTCTTTAGCTCTGCAATTGTGAATGACTTGCTTTTCTGGTGGCTCAGACGGTTAAGACTCTGCGCACAATCCAACCCAATCCAACCTGGGTTCGATCCCTGGGTTGGGAAGATCCCCTGGAGAAAGGAATGACTATTCACTCTGGTATTCTTGCCTGGAGAATTCCCTGGACAGAGGAAGGTGGTGGGCTACAGTCAATGGGGTTACAAAAAGTTGGACACAGCTGAGTAACTAACACCCAAAGCTACACTATGAAACAAACTATAAGATTTCCCAAAAGTCTTCTTGTGGCTGAACATCTGAGACTATGTTAGTTTTAATGTTCAGAAGCAAGAAATCCAAGATTGATGGTCACATGATTAGAGTGGTAAGAGGAGGAGGGATGGGTAAAAGAGAGTCAAAACGGAGAAAGAAATAGAGCAACGTAAGAAAAATATGGTGATCCCCCAGAATTCCATTCCTTGTACTTCTTTCCTTCCCATGGAAGTGGGAAGAAGAGTTACAATAATTAGTTAAGTTATATTTCATGATTAATTCTGTCTTAAGGCAATGAAAAAAACTGGCAACATTATGTTTTTTTAAACAATCATCAGAAAGGGTTAATCAACATTTTCTCTGAAAGGAACAATGATGTTTAAGCCAAATGGTTTTTAAAAAGCAGACAACAAAAAATAGCTTCAATAATTCATATTAATTCAAGTCCTATGGTTAATGAGGCAAATGGAGTGCTCTCAGAGGGGAATAAAAGCAGAGAGCAGCAGCATCAAGAAGCTTCAAACCACTATTGGCAAAAGATACTGTAAGTCCAAAATACCCCCTAACCACCTACTATTCATTCTTTACACTCGGGAAAAACTTAATATCATTCTAATTTTGCAGATGGTAGCTAAAACAGTGCCTATACAATTATAACACAAACAAGCAACTGCTTTTATTTTTTGTTGTTATGGTTCTTAGCCTTCATGTTGTTAGCCTTCTTAGCCATCCAATTTGTCTGAAATGTACACTATATTAAACTTCTACTCATTTACTCAGGCACAGAAATAGTGAGACTATGATCAACTTTTACAGTCCAACAGTTAAATTGTTGTCAGTCTAAAGATATATCAAAGTTGAAAACCAAATCAGGGATTGGATTACCAAATAGCATGATGAATAGTCAGTCTGAATTGTTTAGAAAGATGATTGATTCCTCAGAGATCAATATCTTAAAGTCTAAATACATGTTCATTTTACTAACATTAATTAGACAATGGCTATGTAGCATGTGTTAAGTACTATACCAGGCACTAGGTATAGGAAAAAGAATAGAACTTTACTTTTGGTTTCTAAAATTCACCATCACTATTCCCTTGGATTTAATATAATAACGCAACCTACTCTAGTAGCACCATACTTTGCTGAAAGAAGTGGGAGAGAAAGGAGAATTTAGCTTCTTAGGGGAAGTTCTTTTTTGAGCTGAGTTTTAATGAATGAGGAAGAAGGAAGGTAAGAGTGCACTCATTCACTCATTCACCACGTATGTACTGAGGATCTGCTGAGTACCAGGAATTTCGTGGTATGTTAGGAATGTAATGATGATCAAGGTATGATGTCTGCCCTTAGGTTGCTTATAGTTTGGTGTGGACTCCAACTATATAGAGACCTCACTTTGCCCCAACACACACACACACACACACACACACACACACACACACACACAAAAGACCCCATAGACTCTGCCCACCAGGCTTCTCTGTCCATGGGGATTCTCCAGGCAAGAATACCAAAGTGGGTTGTCATGTCTTCCTCCAGGGGAATCTTCCTAACCCAGGGATGAAACCGGGATCTCCCACGTTGCAGGCAGATTCTTTACAGTCTGAGCCACCAGGGAAGCCCAAGAATCCTGAAGGGAGTAGCCTACCCCTTCTCCAGGGGATCTTCCCGACCCAGGAATTGAACTGGGGTCTCCTGCATTATAGGCAGATTCTTTACCAGCTGAGCTACCAGGGAAGCCCCAAGTTAATTAATTCAAGGAAAGGTAAATAAGTTGATGCGGCTGGAACACAGGCAGCAGGGGGAACTGTAACTACCTAATCTTGTCCTCTCTTCTGTTTTCCTGCAGCTCACTGTCGCCGCCCCTGCCCTCGCTGCTTCATCCTGGTGCTGATTATTTTCCATCACAGTATTTTGTCACTTTATCCTAATTGGCCTTTTTACCCTCAATTTCACAACCTTCCAAACACCACCATAGAATTCTACTTCAAAGACTTTCATTGTTTCAGGATAAAGTCCTCCATAAAACAGTCAGAACCTTTCACGAACTATCCCCACTCATTTACCGAGTCCTCCGGCCCCGCCCCCAATGCCTTTCTTTGCATCTGATGCTTTTTCTCTACCAACTGCCTTGACCCAGTGACATCTTCCTCCTTAAATCTCCAAGCTTTTGTACACTCAGTTTCCTGTATCTGGACTGCTTTTACTTCTTTCTGCATCTAGGTAAGCCTCCTCATCTTTGAGGACTCTCTCCTTTAGGAAGCTTCTCTGACTCTCCCAGCCCACATAGATGCCCCTCCTAATGCTGTTGTTGTTTGGTCACTCAGTCGTGTCCAACATTTTTGCAATCCCATGTACTATAGCCCACCAGACTCCTCTGTCCATGGGAGTTCCCAGGCAAAAATACTAGAGGGGATTGCCATTTCCTTCTCCAAGGGATCTTCCTGACCCAGGGATCAAACCCACATCTTCTGCATTGTCAGGCAGATTCTTTACAATTGAGCCACCAGTATAGTCCACCCCTGCTATAGACTCCCATAAATCTACAGCTCTGTAGGGAAGTCCATGCTGTATCATTTTCACTGTTGTGTTGATTTCATTGGGTCTGAAGCCCCTGAAAAATAAGAACCATATTTTTGGTTTCAGCACCATCAACATCTTGTACCATGTCTGATAATAGTAACTCTTCAAATATTTTTGTTTAGTGAATGAATTGTTGATTCAAGTGTTAGATTCAAGTATTTTAGATGATGTGCTAACATTTTGTCCTCTACATCATTGGTCAATAAATTAAAATGTAGCTTTTTTTTCTTAAAGGGTCAGAGAGTAAATATTTCAAGTTTGGTTTCTGTTACAACTATTCAACTTCGTCTTAGTAGCACAAAAAAGCCATAGACAGCATGTAAATAAAGGGACACAGATGTGTTCCAATAAAATTTTATTTAGAGAAATAAATGACCAGCCTGCAGGCTGTCACTTCATAACCTTTCTTCTATACCATAAGTCACAGACTTATATCCCGTAGATCAGATCTGCTGCAAAAACACATTGTTGTTTTTGTTGTGTTGAGAGACAGTTCTCCATGGCTCTCACATATCTCTGTACGTCACACAAGCAGAGGCACCGTCATCGCTGCTTCACCTAGCTTTACAAGGATATTTGTATAGTAACAGAGCTGGAAGCTAGAGACAGTGTTTCTTTCTAGGGTAGAGGACAGACAAGCAAAGTGCCCATTATAAAATATTCAGGTTCAAGTCCAAGGTTTCTCTTCTTTAACACAACCCTCTATGTGTGCAGCTTTCTCATGACCCTCTTCATGTCACCTTTTGGCAACTGGGCTCCAGAAACCAGGAGAGATGTTGACACTGGCTGTTTCTATGACTATGAATAATAAAGCCCTTTATCCTTCCTGCATTCCACCAGCGTCTATGAAACGGGAGCAGGCTAAAATGTAGGACAATAAAGCATCTGATCCCTCATAGCTCTTGACAGTTTTCCCTAAATCATCCTTTAAATAAGTACAGCCAATTATTTAAATTTGAGGGATTTTACTTTAAACAAATCCCAATTTTTGTTTTCTCTTGGCAAGTGGAAATATTTGGTGATATTGGACCTGTGATTCCCCACGACAACAAATGGCGAGAGCTGAGTGACCGTTGTCTCCATGGTGGCCATGCATCTCAGCTGTTTCCTGATCCAAGTTGTTTCACTGATTTTATATTCCTTTTCTGGCTCCTATGGGTCTTTGATTTTGTGACCTCTGCTCAAGGCAATAAGGTGCCATCGAATGTGTTTATTTTAGCAAGGATTTGGATTGGATCTGGGCTTTAAAAAGATGACTCTGATGACAATGTGTAAATGAATTATAGAAGGAAATCTAGAATGAAATGTGGGAGGAAAAGGTAATGTTCCAGAAAAACATATGAAGAATGAAATGGCAAGTATTGTAGATAAAAAGGAAGTGTTTCTAAGGAATTATCAGGATTTGGTGCCATCTTGGTATGGCCTGTGTGGTGAAGGAAACCACTGTGAATTATGCTTGTGATCCATTGGATAGTAGTGATGCCCTTAATCGAAAGTGAAATTTGGAGGAATTTGATATAGCTTTGATGGGGAAAGGAATCCAAGGAAATGCTAAGGATCTGAAGGACCAAACTTAAGGAATCTAAAGATTTACCTATAGATATTAATAAGCAGTTGAGTCCATCACCCTGGAGAAGATTGGCAGATTGCCTATGGGTGAAACTCAGGGGGATTGTGAAGCCTGAGAAAATAAATATAAATATAAAACTTGGTATCTCTGGTGACTCATGATAAAGAACCTGTCTGCAATGCAGGAGAATTGGGTTTGATCCCTGGGTTGGGATGATCCCCTGGAGAAGGAAATGAAAACTCACTTCAGTATTCTTGCCTGGAAAATCCCAAGGGTAGAGGAGCCTTGTGGGCTACAGTCCATGGGGTTGCAAAGAGTTGGACACGACTCAGAGACTAACACACACACACACACACCTACTGCCTAGTTGTCTTTCTTTCTTCTTCTGCCGGGCGTTGATGCCTTTCATTAGACTTTAAGGGACCACTGGTAACTCTCTAGCTAAGATTGGCTGAAGCTAAAGACTTGGGACTCATCTAGAAAATGGTTGAAATTACCCTCTGGAGTGTGTGTATGGTAAGAAGATAAGAGAAGAGGGCTAGGAAAAACTCATTGGAGGAATCAAAAACAAAATATTTTGAGGAGACAGAAACAGGAAAGTTTCAAAAAAAGAATGTCAAGTAGAGTAAGGCCTGAAAAAAAGGCCATTAAATCTGGTGACTGGTAATCTAAGCAGATCTTGAAGCCAGACTTCAACAGGATTTTTAAAAACAGGAAGATTAGGAAGTGGGGGCAGCATGGGTGAGCTATTTTTATGGATTGTTTGAGCCTGAGGATTAAGTTGAAAGACTGGATTTTAAGAAAACTTGGGAGAGTTGTTCAGGATGATAAGACACTTGAATATTTTTGAAATTGAAAAGTAGATATCAGAGAAAGAACGTAATTAGAGATATTAAACAAGGGCAAAAATTATTACATGTGAGTACTCAGAGCATCTTTAAATTCCTTATTTCTCCGCACCTCTTCAGGCCCCATTCCTCATCTCCACTCTAGCTTTATCAGCCATATTGGGGGCATTGTTGTAGAGAAGAACCAGATAAAAGATTGAATTTGCATCAGAAAGTGTAAGAAAACAAAAAGAAAGGGTAGAAATTTACTGGAGAGAGAGAACACAGACCAAGTTTGAAGGAAAGAGAAATGTTGAAACAGAAAAACGCCCTCACCATAGGCAATTTATGGCGGGGAATTGAAAGTCTGGAGGTAGAGAGAAAGAAGAATCAAAGTAGCAAGTGAGAAAGTGGTAGAACAAGAATAATGGTAAATGGATTTAAAGAGTGGAACTGTGGATTTTACTTTATTTTATTTATTTATTTATTTGGCCACACCATGCAGCATGTGGGATCTCAGTTTCTCAGCCACAGATTGAACCTGTTTCCCCCTGTAATGGAAAGAAAAGAGTCTTAACCACTAGACTGCCAGGGACGGCCCCGAAATTTTAAACAAGATTTCCTTTCATGATTTTTGTAAAGTGAAAGGAAAGATCTGGATTTCTTTTCACTCCCTTTGTTACTAGATTGTATTTCTTTGAATATCGTGCAATATTTAGATTGGACTCCTTGGGGCTGCAGTATTTATTTGGGTTACACACAAAAAAGGCAGAGGTTACTTAATAATACACCTCCGAGTAGGACCAGAAATTTCTCTTCCAGAAGGTATTTCATACATTCGACACTCCAAATCCAAGCCATAGTATAGCAGCAGAGTTTAGACTGACAAGATGCACAATTCTAAAGTCAAAGGTAGAAAGGAGACACAGTGTTCAAAAGAAAATTTCCATGTTCTTTATCTCTCATTCTAAAAGCCAGGAGAATTGAAGGAAAAGAAAGATTGCAGAAAGCTGTCTTCTATGAATCACCACCTCTGGCTGTTTCCACCCTAAGCTTGGGGAAAGAGAACAAAGATTGGAAATGGGGGTGTGGGTTGCGGGATGGAGGCAGAGCATCCTTAAGTGAAGCAAAACTAAGCATGAGGAGAAAAGTAGGAAAAGTACCATTTGGCCAACTGTTCTTTCCTCTTTTCCTTCCCTTGAAACCAATCACATCGACACTCTTGTCCAACCCAAACTATTCTAGGGATTGATAAGGACAGAAGAAAAGAAAAGTTTAGAGACAGGATAAAACTCACCTCGATGCAGGAGATGCCAGAGATGCAGGCTTGATCCCTGGGTCTGGAAGATTTCCTACGTGGCAACCCACTCCAGTATTCTTGCCTGGAGAATCCCATGGACCGAGGAGCCTGGTGGGCTATAGTCCATGCTGTCTCAAAGAGTTGGACATGACTGAAGCGATATAACACACACACACAAGGAAAGAAGAAAAGAAAGGGAAAAGAGAGGACCAAACCTGAGGGGTTAAAACTCTCATTTAACTTCTCCTTCCATTTTCTTCGTTTTTACTCAGTACCATCCATGTCAATCTACCATGATTCTATTTGACTTGTGTCTATGTCTGCTCCTTAATGCCATACTGCTCCACCTCTAGATCCTAGAGCTGGAACCAGTGGCTTGAGAAATTCCATCTTCCTCTGGCCATCTTATAGGAAGGGCTCTATAATCTAGGACTAGGATTGCAACAGGCAAGACATGCCTCTGATACCTGAAACTTAAAGTACAGAATTCCTGTTCCCTTAGTCACATGGTTTTTGCCCTAGATTCCTTCCAATTCAGACAATACCTCGTGTAATACATGTGGAAGAGGGATAACCAAGAAAAGAGGGTGTTGCTTCTATTTCCAAGACTTCAATTAGGTTTTTAACCATTTAGTAAAACACTGTCTTTGTTTGACTTCGTTGCTTTTTGATATTTACTTAAAATTTGACATTAGCAAAGTACTACTGTGAATTGGTTTATTTTTCCCTTTTATCAATGACAAGTTTATCAATGACTCTTTTTAGTTGTATGAGGCTTTGGGGGCTACATTCGTGTACCTATTTTTCATTATATTTTAATGTATACAAACACTGTATAAAACAGGAAGATATTGTCTCAATTAATGTAGCTATAAAAATGTGTGGATTAAAATTCTACTGTAAGAAAACATTGTTAAGGTTAAATTAAGCAAAAGGTATAATTCCACACAATTGTGCTTAATGGACAGATGATTTCAAAATTAAATTAAAATTTAAAAGCCATAGGTTCATAATTTGGGCTCAAGTCAGCCTAAGTATCTGAAAATCTTAGTAAGTAATTGGAATGAGTCTATGTAAAAAAAATGGATCATACTTTTTTATCCTGGCATAAAATCTACTCATCACCTACCAAAAGAGTTAAAAGGCCATATTCATAACGTATTTGCTATCATTTGCCTGTGTGCTTCTAGTTATTCTTGTATCCTGGAACCAGTTTGTCTTCTGCAATCACACAAAATAAACAGCAAAACATGCCTTTTATTTGTTCAGATTTGAGCTGTAGACATTGCTTCTCAGTAATATTAAATAAGTTATTTAATTCACTTCTGTTTAAATATTGATAAAGTTTATTATTTGTACTCCAGATTCTCCCACAACCTAGAATAATTTAGATAATTAATAGAATTTTTGATACATTTTAGAATAATTTAAATTAATATTTAATTCACAGTTCTGTTTGATATCATATAAAGCAATGATAAATATGAGTATTTTGGCAACCCGTAATTCTTTAATAGCATTCTCTTATGGAGATAAAATGTTTAAATATTAATTAATTTAGTATTATCAGAACTGCATAGTTATTAGGCATTTCCAAATTTGGAAGAATTTTCATTACACAGTAACTGGGTAATGGAAAAAGAAAACCAAAAATCCTCCTCAAGTCCTTATAAAGAGGACAGATCAAATGAAATTTTCTAATGATCTGGAGATGTTTCATAATTGAACACTTAGTAGTCATTTCCAAAATAGCAAATATAAAGCTTCATTATTGACTAGGAATTTTCAGAGTACACCCACATCTGTCTCTATACCAAATAGGTTTTCATTACTCAAGCAGCATATGGCAGTAAATGAACCAAAAAGAACATGTTGCATTATTTTTCTGCATTAAGTGCCGACATTATCTTTGCCACACTGTGTGTGTGGTTTTGTTTAATAAGAATCCTTTTAGAGACAGTTTGGAGGTACACGTTCTATTCTAACTGTTACCTTTTTGAAGAAGCCCATTTTCAAAGTAACATACAGTGTGTGAATTATGCCCAATCTAATTATCAGGCAGTACTTTGGGAATTTACTCCTAAATAGCTGCTATTAACATAAACAAGTCAATTTACATGTCACAGTAAAGTTCAGGTTAAAAGAAAACGTATAATGGATTTCAGTATATTTGTGATCTACTGTAACTATGCTTTTATTTTTAAAAAAAGGCAGAATAGTAGATGCACTGATTTTTCTCCATATAAACTTTGCTCTTATAATAGCCATATGAATACTTAATCATAGTTTTCACCATCAGCCACATATGTTTATTGTTGTTGTTATTTAGTCGATAAGTCATTTCCATCTCTTTTGTGACCCCATGGACCATAGCCCTCCAGGCTTCTCTGTCCAGGGGCTATCCCAGGCAAGAATACTGGAGTTAGTTGGCATTCCCTCCTCCAGGGGATCTTCCTGGCCCAGGGATGGAAGCTGTGGCTCCCGCTATGTCACATGTATTGCAGGCAAAGGCCTTCAAAGCAGATAGATCTCTACTCTGACAACTATTCTGAATTAATTTTGCCTCAAATCTTCGCAGTAACAAGCGTAGAAATCTAGAGGAAAAAGCACTACCATCAAAGGGCAGTGACGCTTGGCCCACAAAGCAGATACTTTATCCATTTTGAAATGAGACCTTGTAAAATGGGAGGAAACTTAAGTGTGATGCAAGTTGAAGTTGTTTTTTTTTTAAATGAATTCAAGTTAAAAGAATTGAGACTGATTGAAATGTGTCACTAAACTGATGAAGTCAGCAAGACATTAGGTACTGTGAAGTTAAAGGAGAAAAAAAATTACAACACAGATACAGAATCATTAACCCAAATTTTCCTCAATTTTTTAAAATTAGGGTGATTCACCAAGCTCAGGGAAGAAGGCCAGAGGGAGTTATAAACATGCTTTTCAAAGCAGTAAATAAATAACATGAAGAAAAGTTAAATGAAACTTGATGAGTGAGTCAATTTGATCATTAAAGATATATGGTTATTCAGTTGTAACGTCTTTTTCCTGGCATTGCACCAGAGTAGAGGCTATATTTTCAGGGAGTGTAAGTTCTCTAGAAGGAGGACGTTTGACAAAGACACATTTATAAATAAGACAGTTGCAGGGTCTCCTTTTGTGGAAATCAGTAGGGAAAAGCATTTTGGTTTTGGCTGTGTCAACAAAGCAGCCACATAAATTGAAAAATAAAACCTCACTCAAGCAAAAATTAAGGGTTCCTCATCTAATTCCAAATAACTGCAGGGGTTATGTTCTCTAATTTTATCATTATTACATAGACATTTCTCTTGTTCAAAAAGCACAAGAATGGTCTTGGTTGGTGGCTTTCAAAATCAAACAAACTTGATATGCACAAAAGCTGAAGTTGTTCATGACATAACTTTTGATTATAGTCTAAAGGAAAAAAATAAAAGAGAAAGTATATTGATTAGGTCATTAACTGTTATCACAGGGGTATGACATCTCATTCGTTCACCCAATCATTCATTCTTTCAACAAAACTCTGTGTATTTACTTAGGTAGGTGAGCAACAAACAAACCCATTTAAGAAGTCTAACTTACATTTTAGGGCAGCACAAAGGAGAGCAAAATAAAGATATTCCTGTCTTCAGCAATCTGATCTCAGGGTCTGATCATTACAACAATAGCAAAAAGAGGAGGAAGAAAGGTGAGGCAGAGGAGGAAAAAACTGGAGAAATTAACCTACTTATATACAGTAAGGTTGAGAACTGCAGTTGTTACAATGAAAACCTCTCCTTTTCTTGCTTACTGTTGCTTCTGAGCCATCTCGACCAAATATTTTCTATTTTCCAACTAGAGTGATTACACTTTGCTTAATTTTCAGCACATCATTTTAATGGCACACCTTTGTATTTTTGTTCTGAAACAAAAGCACTGCTACAAGATTAAGCTACAATTCTAGTTTCAAGATGAGACCGTGAACTCGATCGGGAAACAACTTTTCTGGCAGCTGTATTGCTTTCAAAATTATGAATTATTCAAGAATGAAGTTCAAATTCACTTCTGAAATTATCGCCTAGAATTCTAGCCTCCTTGAGATTTTTTAGGATCGTCTTTATAAAGATCTGAAAATATGAACACTTTTTACCTCTATTCATGTGTGCTAAATCACTTCAGTCCTGTCTGACTCTTTGCGACCCCATGGATTGTAGCCTGCCAGGCTCCTCTGCCCATGGAATTCTCCAGGCAAGAATACTGGAGTGGGTTGCCATGCCATTCTCTCCAAGGGATCTTTCCCTCCCAGGGATGGAACCTGCATCTCTGGCGTCTTCTGCCTTAGCAGGCAGGTTCTCTACCACTAGCACCATTTGGGAAGCCTATTCATACCTTTATCATTAAAAAGCCATTCATCGTTAACAAACCCTTTATCATTTAAAAAAAAAAACCCTTTTAAACTTGGCCAAATTTCCAAAACTCATACAGCTAAACTAAGAGGGCAGACAGCGGATTGGAGTGTTTCTCCCACAGCCTTAAAAAGAATGTAGCGCTATTGTGTTCATAGTTTAATCTGCGAGGATTCCATAGCCCAGGAAAGATGGGTGTCAGATCTCCACGTATAATCTTCAGTACATCCGGAACTGAGAAACGGAGGTGGAGAAAACGAAAACAAGATAAAACTGAAGCAAGCTTGTCTTTAACTTTATAAGAATGTGAGTCAAATAGGGTAGCAGGAAAAAAAAAAAAAGCCCGCATCAGTTTCAGGATTGGGGCTGAGACACCGCCTCTACCTGGGCTCCCATCTCTGCAGATACAGGTAATGCACCCACTGAAATGGGAGCAGGTGGATGGGACGCCAGAGAAACTTTTTTTTTCCCCTCCATCAGATTGAAGTGCTAACAGGAGCCATACTTTGACAAAAAATAGAGAACCAAATGGGGACGGAACACCCACAAATGCAGTGGAAGCCCTTCACCTAGTCCTGGTAAAATGTTCTGGATCTGATACCCTTATAGCTATCTCAGAGGAAGAGAAATGCCACCTGCGAGATTAAATATTCTTTTATAGTGAAAAGGATACAGAAACCAATACCCATCACTTCTACTTGATTAAGTTGAGACTTAACTACTCAAAGTAAATAATTTTGAGGTGTTCAGACAACAGGTTAAACAAATTTTGCACTAGAATAAAATAAAATTTAAATTTAAAATACAGTACAATAAAATTAAAGCACATGAACATGCTGCAGTTACTGAACCCAATTTGAAGAAACTACTTAAGTGTGAGAGGTGATACATCGAAAAATGAAAGTTCCTAAAAAAGTCACATCAAAATGTAACTGAATTGCTTTTTGCAAGTTATCTATTCCAAAAGGCACTCATTAAATACAAATTTTAAGAGAGCACTTTAAAATATCATTTAGATGTATTTTAATGGCAACTCTGAACTTTTTTCTGGTGACTTTTTAGATATTAATATAATCCTTGTCCTTTTCATTGCCTGAGTCTCCTTTTTAAGTCAAACACTGGTTTCAGCTTCTAAAAGTGCTACTTGAACATTCGTAAATAGTAACACACTATTTGAAATAAAGATGCACGTTGTATTTGTAGATTGTGGAGACTTTGGCTTGTTTCTTTTTCTGTTTGTGTATGAACCCTGGCTTATGGGTTACTGGATAAAACTGACTTTTCAATTATTTGTACTTGCCTGGTTTTAATCGCTAAGTCATGTCTGACTCCTGCGACCCCATGGGCTATAGCCTACCAGGCTCCTCTTTCCATGGGATTTCCCAGGCAAGAATACTGGAGTGAGTTACCATTTCCTTCTCCAATTTGTTCTAGTACATTTCAATTTAATCTCATTTCATGTTTTATTTCATCATCTGATTTTTTTCTAACTACTTTCTGAATTTGTTAGCTAACTTTGATACCAAGCATCATTTTCATGCTTTGCTTTTCCTTTTTACTTTGCCATATACACAGTGTGAAGGTGTTGTGGGCTTAATTCCATCCTTCTCACTTGATTTCAGACCATGCCTTTAAAGTGTCCTTATTTCTTGCTTTTTGCTTCTTTTCCACTTGCTACTGTTGCTTTCCTGGGCTTGGGCTTGGTTTTTGTTTTCTGATGCTTCATTAACACTACCTTACTTTACTGGTTCAAAAAGAACTATTTGCTCTATGAGTTTTCTGTTTCTCTTGGTGACTATCAGCTTCTGTTTCCTATTTTGGGGCAGAAAGGAATCAACTGTCTGAACAGTGGGTTCTGATTTCAAGACTAGCCTGTGAGGAACTTTCTAAAATGCCAACCATTCGATTCAGAACCACTTAGAAATCTTGCCGGGAGTGCAGATTCCTTAATCTCACCTTTTCCCTCTTGGCATAAGATGGAATTTTTCTTTTCTTCTAAGAAAGCAAAGATTATTCTTAGATAACAGCTTCTGGGTTATTTCCTTTCTATAATCTAGTTCTTTCTCTTTTAGCAGTATCAATAGTCCTAAACTTTAGAAATCTCTGAGAATTTTTTTTTTTTTCAGTTACATAAATGAATCCATTTATTACAGGCTAGCAGTGTTTCCCACGGTGGAGCTTCTGATCTTTCCATTCCTCTGTCTTCTGTTGGTGGACTGTTCTATGCCTGCAAAAGTGGTGTTGTGGGGTCAGCACGCTAGCAGGAACCACAGTGCTAGACACCACAGCTAGCCTCTTCCCCTTTTTTATAATGGAAGGGACAAATGATTTTCTTCACCATTTTCCTGAGGGAGGTACCATAGCTGGTCCTGTATTTATAGATGATTCCAACCTCCTTGGTGCATTTAGTCATGTAGCCCCAAGTTCGGTAGATGATCAGAGAGCGCTGAGATTTTATCAGTGTTGTTTCTGAGGTTGTTGGTTTAATGAATAAAAACTGTATGAGCATCTCAATCAATAGAGAAAAACTTTTGACAAAATTCAACATCATTTACGATAAAAAAAAAAAAAAAAAAACTCTCCAGGAAATGGGCATGAAGGGAACATGTGTGTGTGCGTATTCTTAGTCGTGTCTGACTCTTTGCTACCCCTTGGACTGTAGCCCGCCAGGCTCCTCTGCCCATGGGATTCTCCAAGCAAGAATACTGGAGTGGGCTGCCATTTCCTCCTCCAGGGGATCTTCCTGACCCAGGGATCAAACCCACATCTCCTGCATTGGCAGGTGGATTCTTTACCACTGAGCCACCTGGGTATCCCCATTTGGAGGGAACTTATAACATAATAAAGACCATATACAACAAACCTATAGCTAACATCATACTTAACAGTGAAAAGCTGAAAGCATTTCCTCTAAGATCAGGAACTGAACCAGACAAGGTTTCTGACTCTTGCCACTTTAATTCAGTGTAGCTTTGGAAATCCTAGTCACAGCAACCAGAGAAGAAAAAGAAATAAAAGAAATCCAAATTAGAAAGGAAGAAGTAAAAATGTCATTGTTTTCAGTTGACATGACACTGTACAAAGAAAATTCTAACAATGCCACCAGAAAACTACTAGAGCTCATCAATGAATTTAGTAAATTTGCAGAATACAACATTAATATATAAAAACCCATTGCCCTTCTCTACACTATCAGAAAGCATCAGATAGAGAAATTAAGGACAAAAGTTTGAACCCTGGTCCAGGAAGACTCCACATGTTGAAAGGCAACTAAGCCCATGGGCCAGAACTACAGACCCCTCATTCCAGAGCCCGAGAGCCCCAACTGCTGAGCCCATGTGTTACTGAAGCCAGCATGCTCTAGAGCCTGTGCTTCCCAACAATAGAAGCCACTGCAATGAGAAGCCCACACCACAGCTAGGGAGTAGCCCCCACTGGCCACAACTAGAAAAACCCCTCAGAAAGCAACAAAGACCCAGCATGGCCATAATTTTTTTTTTTTTTTTTTTTAAAGTACCAAGAGCAGTCTGGCTTCCATTTGGTGATTTTCAACTACACCTTAAATTCTAGACATAGGGCTTTTTAAAACATGATTTGTGCCAATGGAATTTTAGAGAATACTTGGATCTCTGGGAAAAGAGCCACTATGTAGTAAACCAATAAATGCTTCTAATGGGAAAATGGTTTATATTAATAGCCATCCAGGCCACATTCCCTGTACAGCCTCTGAGCTGTTGAGAAGACAAGTAGACACATAACCTGTAAAAGGTGATATCATATAAAATAACCTGTAATTACAATTAAACATTCATTACATATATATTTCCAATTTTGTCAATTTCTTTGCAAAGAATCTTATTGATTACCCTCCTTCTGTTTTCATAGTCCAGGTTTTAAAATTAGTACTTGCTTGGAGTCATGCTTAAACTTGCTTAAATACAAAGTGCACAGTGAGATATTATTTTTATAATTAAGGCAATAATTTATCAGATTGTAGATATTATGCTTCAAATCAGAGATCCTCTCAAAAGAAGGTATCATGAGAATTAAAACTGCCAGATCATCAGCTTGCATTGCAGAGACATCTAATATTAAAAAATAACACTAAAAGAAATCCAGTGTTTTCTGCATGACATACTCTGCATTCATAAGCGTGTAAAGGACAAGCTTCTTTTTTGTGAGTGATACAATATTTCTTAGGAGCATGCATTTTTATATTCTTTATTGTTAATCATAGAGCATACTGCTATTATACCATTAACTCACAAGAGATTTCTGACTATATTTTTATATTGATGACACAGTACCCAGCTTTACGCCAGTTGAATAAAAACAGGCACCCTCTTATGTTAAAGTAAATTGGAATGATTTGGATCAAAGGCAAAGATATTTAGATTGAGGAACTAAATCTGCCTTTGAGACAATCCATAAAGGTTCTCTTCTAAACCTAGATGCTGAAGCTAAAATTAAGCAGTTCTTTTAGTTTAAATAGAATGTTCTCAAGCTGACATACAGTTGCAGGGACAACGCCACTGTTTGTATCCCCCACAGTTTAAAAATTCTAATGATTTGAAGATGGAACATATTCATCAATGTTTGTCTTCAAATGGCCTGTGACTATCTGAGGCTAAGTGCTGTTCAGTTGCTGAGTCGTGTCCGATCTTTGCAGTACCATGGAGTGCAGGACACCAAGCTTCCCTGTCCTTCACAATCTCTTGGTGTTTGCTCAAACTCATGTCCATTGAGTCAGTGATGTCATCCAAACATCTCATTCTCTGTTGCCTCTTTCTTATCCTGGCCTCAATCTTTCCCCAAATCAAGGTCTTTTCCAATGAACTGGCTCTTTGCATCAGTTGGGCAAAGTATTGGAGCTTCGACTGGAGGCTAAGTGGGTACAAGGCTAACCTGAGACTAGAGATTCTAGGAATTTCCTGACAGTGTCCTATTCAAATATTAGATCTCTGGCATGGTCAAGTGAGAATACTTTTTAAACCAAAATTCTTCCAGTTTGTCATAAAATTTCTTATTTGTCATTGCTATATCAGTTCAGTTTGGTTCAGTCACTCAGTCGTGTCTCTTTGCGACCCCATGGACTGCAGCACGCCAGGCCTCCCTGTCCATCACCAACTCCCAGTTTACTCAAACTCATGTCCTTCGAGTTGGTGATGCCATCCAACCATCTCATCCTCTGTCGTCCCCTTCTCCTTCTGCCTTCAATCTTTTCCATCATCAGAGTCTTTTCAAATGAGTCAGTTCTTCGCATCAGGTGGCCAAAGTATTAGAGTTTCAGCTTCAGCATCAACCCTTCCAATGAATATTCAGGGCTGATTTTCTTTAGGATGGACTTGTTGGATCTTCTTGTAGGCCAAAGGACTCTCAAGAGTCTTCTCCAACACCACAGTTCAAAAGCATCAATTCTTCTGCACTCAGCTTTCTTTATAGTTCAACTCTCACGTCCATACATGACTGTGGAAAAACTATGGTTGTTCCAGTAGATTGGAAAAATCACCAACTGAAGATACCCAGAAACTCAATTCAAAATAATTTAAACCAACACAATATAGTAAATCAACTATATTTCATTTTTTTTAAAGAGGTTAAAAAATAAACTAGTTTCCCAAAATTTAGCATACCAGAGTTACCTGCAGGGCCTGTTAAACCTTTGGGCCTATCCCCAAAGGTTCTGATTCAGAAATGAGCATTTCTAACAAGTTCTCAGGTGAACTTAATGCTGCTGCTCCAGGGATCACTAACTTGAACAATAAGTAAAAAAACCAAAAAGGCTCATGTGATTTTTAACTTCATGGGTCTAGGAGTCCTATTGCTGCTTTGGGTCAGGGTGGCCCAAGGGAAAGAACTTAAATACTGTAATGAGAGTGCCATCTCTTCAATTTTATTGGGCAGATTCACTCTGGGTAAGCATTAAATGGTCATAAGTACACCTCGTAATCATGGTCTACAAGGTGAGCAAATTCATCTCAAAGAGACAATCTTGCCCAATTCTCTGTAAGGAAAGTCCTGGGGAAGACTCTGATTCATCTTAATTTATTCACATGCTTTTTCCTGGGGGCAGGAGAAGGGAAATGACTGAGCCTAGGGTGATGGTGAACTGTGATTGTGCAGGTTTAGGCCCTGAGCATGGCCATGTGTCCAGAAGAAATTCATTTAACAGGCTTGGTCATTTCAAATCCTCTTTCTTTTGGAGTGATTTGTGTGCATAAAATTCCTCAGCTTTTCCTGGGAGTTGTGCCTTGGCCTGGCAACTCCTTGGCCAAGTTACACTTGCAAACATTCATGTCCAGATTGGAAAGACAGTCTTGACTGTAGCCTTGGAACCTATTTTACATGTAAGTATAGAGTTTAAATTACCTTAATTACAAAATTTTTTTATCTGCACCATGTGGCGTATGGGATCTTAGTTCCCCCACCAGGAATAGAACTTGAGCCCTTGGCAGTGAGAACACAGAGTTCTAACCACTGGACAACCAGGGAATTTCCTTGATATTTTTTCATCTTTAGTGATATTCTAATTACAATAGTAGCAAATTTTAGACAGTTTCTAACAGAAACTACAGTTTCTAGTACCAGTCCAGAAAAGAAAGTATTCAAATAATATGAAAAGTGATGATGCAGATGAACACAGACGTGCGATTCAGCAGTTTGACTGATTTCTCTCCTAAGCATAAGGTAAACCTGTTCACATCCAGAGGCCCTTTAAATGACATGATTTAATGTGACTAAAAGATATACAGATGGCATTATATACTGCCTCTACAGGGAGGAGAGGTCAGACAGCAATTGGCTCTAACACAACCCATACTAATGTATACTTACAAGCTTCCTCATCAGGGTCCATCTTTGCAAGAGCCTATTAGATTAAAATAATCAAGCACTGTGACAATACTCCCCAGATGCAGGCAAACACAGTGACTTGAATGTTACCCTAAGTGCTGTCAGATACTCACAGAGTGACTATTCATGAATAAGATTTTAATAAATGATTATTTATTTGCCTAATAAGAAACCAAATATTATAAATACTGGGTGGAGAAATCAAGTTTGAATCCAGCATCTTACCTATCATTGAATGAATTTTTTCATAGGAGCACTGAAGGGTGACATTTAAAATCACAGCAGCATAAGAATGTACACGTTTTTTCTTATCTTTTTTTTTATTTTTTAATTTATTTTTAATTGGAGGATCATTACAATATTGTGTTGGTTTCTGCCATACATCAACATGAATCATCCATAGGTATATATATATATATATCCCCTCCCTCCTGACCTCGCCTCCTACCTCTCACCCCATCCCACCCTTCGAGGTTGTCACAGAGCACTGGATTTGAGTTCCCTGCTTCATACAACAAATTCCCACTGACTCTCCGCTTTACATATGGTAATGCATGTGTTTCAATGCTACTCTCTCAATTTGTCTTACCCTCTCCTTCACCCACTTGGTCCACAAGTCTGCTCTTTGTGCCTGCATTTCCTTTGCTTCCCTGAAGATAGTTTCATCAGTACCATCTTTCTAGATTCCCTATATATGCTTTAATATATGGTATTTGTTTTTCTCTTAGTATTTACACTTTTAATACGTATCTTTATCAAATGCAATCTATATAATTACACACTTTAAATAATGATAATTAGATTAAACCAGTCAAACAACACAAAAACCTTGATATAGATAAAGAATAGTTAGTACCACTTTGATATTCTAGACTCAAACATTACCTCATAAACTGAATGCCCTACGGATAATGGTCATTGAAACACCATGGCTTTCAAAATACTAAAGACCAGGAAAAGGTCACTCTCAAGAAGAAAGCATTACTAATCATTTATTTCATGAAAGAATGTGTACAAAATACAGGAGTGCAACGACCAAAAAACACATTCATTGGAGAGACTGACTTCATATAATTCCATCTATAAGAAATGTCCATATCATCTTAAATTTGGTGACATATTTTGTGATGGAAGCAGCCCAACCTATAGTTGCATTTTTCTCTTCTCTGGAAGAGTGCACACACGATTGAAATTATTTGTTCCTTGAATATCTGGTAGAATTCAACTGTAAAATTTTCTGAGTTTATTGCTTTTTTGTAAAAACAAATCTGATTTCTTTTATTAAGAGACCTGTCCAGGTTTACTTACTCAACTGGAGGTGAACAACCAGACTTCACACACAACTGATCTTCTGAAACTGGTTTTCCTGGGGAGACTTCACAGCAGCTGACCTGAGTTTCCACCATTGCTCAAAGCAGTTTGGAGGAGTACACAGGGTCTTGCAACACTTTACATCAAATTCCCATGCAAGAAACCCTGGCCCCTAGGCTCCAGAGTTTTTTAAGTTGCATATTAAAGAACTAGCCTCTTTGGTGAAATCACAGAAGAGTCTGTAACAGTTTAAAAAAGAAAATATGGTAGTTTCTCCAACATTCATGTACTAGAAGAAATGTGATCAAAAGCTGGCATTCAGGCCCTGCAATTACTGCAGGGTGATCAAGAGGAATTGCTGTGCCCAGTACTTTATGACCACCTTAGCTTTTAAGGGTTGAGGATCATCAATCTTCTCCCTGGTAAGAATCCCAAAACTTGTGATTCAGCTACATGGTATGATGACCCAGCATCGTGATCTACTCTATCAGCATTCTTCCAGAACTGATTAGATTAAGCACAAGGCTCTGACCAGTGTTCATGGAATTCTTCTTGAGACCAAACTTCTTTTCTGGGAAAGCCAAGCCATAGGAAATGAGTCTTGGACAGGTTGATCCTGTCCAAGAAACCTCTTAGGCTTTCTGTTTCTTCTTAAACCATATTTCATTGAGCTTATAAAATTTCTTGATAAAATTTCCTTACCATTCATATTACTTTTCAAATTTCCCCTCTTAAGAAAATTAATTTGCCAATTATTTGCTTTACGTTTTTCAAAGAAGCCAGTTATTTTTTACCTTTGTGTTTCTATTACTATAGCTTGTTTTTGCATTCATTGATTTCATTCAGTTAACAAATGTTGATTTGAGTTCTAGCTATTGGCTAAGCATTCTTCTAAGTACTGGGGAAAAAATAGTTTAAAAATCCCTCACCCGATCAAACATGCCCTTCTAATATAAATGACACAAACACATAAAGTATATTCTATGTTAAATGTGATATACTCAATGGAAAAAATATATCAGGATAGAGGAGTTAAGAACAATGAGAATGAGAATAGGGACTTCCTTGGTGGTCCAATAGCAAGGATTCTGCACTCCTAATGCAGGGCGCCTGGGTTCAATCCTTGGTCAGGGAACTAGATCCCACATGCCACAATTAAGACTTGGTTGAGCCAAATAAGCAGTTTTAAAAAAAGAAGAATGAAAATAGGGGTGTAGTTTTGTAAAAGGTGATCAAGAAAGGCCTCACAGAGAAGGTCACATTTGAGAAAGATCTGAGTAAGAACAGGAAAGGGACTGTGTTTTTCTCAGAAAGAAAAGCATTGTATGTGGAGTTATCAGCATGCTTCTGGTGTGAGAGCAACATATGGCATGTCTGAGGTTCATCACAATCCTTTATGATTGTCATGGAACAAGTACAAGAGAAAGAATGGAATGAGAAGGCGAAGGAGATGTCTTTATTTCATTACTTCTTTGCCTCTATTTTCTTTGCATTAATTTTGATGCTACTTTATCTAATTTCTAATGCTTCATGCAATCATTTTTAGGTTTTCAGCTTTTCTAATGTAAGTATTTGGGACTACATATTTTCCTCAAAATATGTGCTTCTGGCTACATTAGTTGCATTTTATGTTTTATTTTTATTACTTGGTTTAATCATTTGTTGTTGTTCAGTCACTAAGTCATGTCCAACTCTTTGCCACCCCATGGACTGCAGCACACCTGGCTTCCTTGTCCTTCACTGTCTCCCAGAGTTTTCTCAAACTTTTGTCCATTGAGTCAGTGATGCCGTCCAACCATCTTATCCTGTTATCCCCTTCTCCTCCTGCCCTCAATCTTCCCCACAATATTTTTCAATGAGTTAGCTCTTCGCATTATGTGTCCAAAGTATTGAAGCTTTGGTTTCAACATCAGTCCTTCCAATAAATATTCAGGGTTGATATCCTTTAGGATTGACTGGTTTGATCTCCTTAAAGGGACTTCAAGAGTCTTTTCCAGCACCACATTTGAAAGCATCAATTCTTTGCCACTTAGCTTTCTTCTTGGTCCAACTCTCACATCCGTACATCACCACTGGCAAAACTACAGCTTTGACTAGATGGACCTTTGTTGTCAGAGTGATGTCTCTGCTTTTTGATGCACTATCTACGTTTGTCATAGCTTTCCTTCCAAGGTTACAATGATAGACCAATGTTATTCTGACAGGTGTAAGTTGATATCTCATTTTGATTTCAATTTCTCTGATGATTAGCAATGTTGAGCATTTTTCATGTGTCTGGTGGCAGTTTATATATCTTCTTTGAAAATATTTCTATTCAGGCCTTCTGTTTATTTTTTTAATCAATTTTTTTTTTAAATTGAGTTCTATGAGCTGTTTGTATATTTTGGATATTAACCCCTTTTTGGACATACCATTTGCAAATATTTTCTCTCATTCAGTGGGCTGTGTTTTCATTTTGTCAATGTCTCTTTGGCTGTGGAAAAGTTTTTAAGTTTAATTAGGGCCCATTTGCTGATGGACAGAGAAGTTGGTGATGGACAGGGAAGCCTAGTGTGCTGCAATCCCTGGGGTCACAGAGACTCGGACATGACTGAGTGACTGACCTGAACTGAACTGAGGGCCCATTTGTTTATTTTTGCTTTTGTTTTCTTTGCCTGAGGAGACAGATTCAGAAAAAACAAAACAAAACACTGCTAATATTTAAGTCAGAGAGCATTCTGCTTCTGTATAATTGTTGGTTTTAGATTTAGGTCTTTAGTCTATTTTTAGTTTGTTTTAAATATAGTGTGAGAAAATGTTCTAATTTTGTATTTTTACATGCAGCTGTCCAGTTATCCCAGCACCGCTGATTTAGGACACTGTCTTTCCCCCATTTTATATTTTTGCCTCTTTTGTCATAGTTTAATTGACCATATGGTTGCATGTGTTTATTTCTGGCCTGTCTGTTCTGTTCTGTCTATCTATGTGCCTATTTTTGTGCCACTATCATACTGTTTTGATTATTGTAGCTTGTGGTATAGTCTGAAGTCAGGGAGCCTGATTGGATCTCATTTTTGAAAAGTGCTTCTATGAGTTTAAACTTGCTGCCATTACATGATTGTTATTTCAACCTGTATGAATGAATGGGAGTTCATGGAGACTAAAGCATCATCTTAATCAACTTGTTTTCAGAGTGAAATAAAATATCTAATATATAATGGATCTTTAAGTAGATAGTTATTGGGTGAGTAGAGTTTATTATAGCCATACATGCTTAGTCATTCAGTCATGTCTGACTCTTTGCAGCCCTGTGGTCTGTAACCCACCAGGCTCCTCTGTCCATGGGATTTTCCAGGGAAAAATACTGACGTGGGTTGCCATTTCCTCCTCCAAGGTGTCTTCCCAACCCAGGAATCAAATCCACATCTCCTGTGTCTCCTGCATTGTAGGCAGATTCTTTACCTATCAAACTGTTGAGGAAGCCACCATTGTGCTATTACTAATTTTATAAATGATGTTCTGTTTTTTCCTCTTGGTTATTATTCTATTACTGGAATTTTTTTGTTTGCTTCCCTGTCAGGAAAAATAAAACCACCTAGTAAAAATGGTTTTGTGACTATTTAAAATGTCAGACATTTTTGGTGTTTCTTTGAATGTTTCTTCTATTTGTAGTATCTAACCAGACTAGGGATTTGGTTCTACATTATAAAAATGAGAAGATTTTTTTTTTTCTATTTTGTCTTATGTTGGTCTGTTAAGAGAAAAAGAGGCCCCCAAAACATGGAAGAAGGCAAAAGCCTGATTTTCAGAAATCACTAGTGAATTCTGTTTTAAAGAAGTGGGATAGGTAATCTGTAATTTTTCCTTGGTGACTCAGATGGTAAAGAACCTGTCTGCAGATGTAGGAGATCAGAGTTTAGTGCCTAGGTTGGGAAGATCCCATGAAGGAAATGGCAACCCACTCTAGCATTTTTTGCCTAGAGAACTCCATGGGCAGAGGAGCCTGGTGGGCTACAGTCCGTGGAGTCACAAACAGACACGACTAAGCAACTGACACCCACACAAACCATATTACAGTGCTGCACTGCTGATCCTGTCCATTTCCTCAAGTACCGTTAAACTTGGCAAACACCAAAAGGTCTTTTGTGATAAGTTTATCTATGACAGCAGGTAAGCAAAAAGCTGTAAGAGCAATACTGAGGAGAAACTTGGAATGTTAGGTCCATGAATCAAGGCAAATTGGAAGTGGTCAAACAGGAGATGGCAAGAGTGAACATCGACATTTTAGGAATCAGTGAACTAAAATGGACAGGAAAGGGTGAATTTAACTCAGATGACCATTATATCTACTACTGTGGGCAAGAATCCCTTAGAAGAAATGGAGTAGCCAGTATAGTCAACAAAAACATCCAAAATGCAGTACTTGGATACAATCTCAAAAATGACAGAATTGTCTCTGTTTCCAGGCAAACCATTCAATATCACAGTAATACAAGTCTATACCCCGACCACTAATACTGAAGAAGCTGAAGTTGAACAGTTATATGAAGACCTACAAGACCTTCTAGAACCTAACACCCCAAAAAAGATGTCCTTTTCATTATAGGGGCTGCTGCTGCTGCTAAGTCACTGCAGTCATGTCCAACTCTGTGAGACTCTGTAGATGGCAGCCCACCAGGCTTCCCCATCCCTGGGATTCTCCAGGCAAGAACACTGAAGTGGGTTGCCATTTCCTTCTCCAATGCATGAAAGTGAAAAGTGAAAGTGAAGTTGCTCAGTCGTGTTTGACTCTTAGCGACCCCAGGGACTACAGCCTACCAGCCTCCTTTGTCCATGTGATTTTCCAAGGAAGAGTACTGGATTGGGTCACCATTGCCTTCTCCGCATTACAGGGGGCTGGAATGCAAAAGTAGGAAGTCAAGAATCATCTGGAGGACCAGGCAAATTTGGCCTTGGAGTATAGAATGAAGCAGGGCAAAGGCTAATAGAATTTTGCCAAGAGAATGCACTGGTCACAGCAAACACCCCCTTCCAACAACACAAGAGAAGACTCTACACATGGACAATATCACCAGATGGTCAATACCAAAATTAAATTGATTATATTATTTGCAGCCAAAGATGGAGAAACTCTACCGAGTCAGTAAAATCAAGACCGGGAGCTGACTGTGGCTCAGACCATGAACTCTTTATTGCCAAATTCAGACTTAAATTGAAGAAAGTAGGGAAAACCACTAGCCATTCAGGTATGACCTAAACAAATCCCTTACAATTATATGGTGGAAGTGAGAAATAGATTCAAGGGATTAGATCTGACAGACAGAGTGCCTGAAGAACCACAGACAGAGGTTTGTGACATTGTAGCGGAGGCAGGGATCAAGACCATCCGCAAGAAGAAGAAATGCAAAAAGGCAAAATGGTTGCCTGAGGAGGCCTTACAAATAGCTGAGAAAAGAAGAGAAGCTAAAGGCAAAGGAGAAGGAGAAAGATAAACCCATTTGAATGCAGAGTTCCAAAGAATAGCAAGGAGACATAATAAACCCTTCCTCAGTGATTAATACAAAGAAATAGAGGAAAACAATAGAATGGGAAAGACTAGAAATTTCTTCAAGAAAAGTAGAGATGCCAAGGGAACACTTCATGCAAAGATGGACTCAATAAAGGAATAAAATGGTATGGCCTAACAGAAGCAGACGATATTAAGAAGAGGTGGCAAGAATACACAGAAGCACTATACAATAAAGATCTTTATGACCCAGATAACTGTGATGGTGTCATCACTCACCTAGAGCCAACATCCTGGAATGCAAAGTCAAGTGGGTCTTAGGAAGCAATACTATGAACAAAACCAGTGGAACTGATGGAATTCCAGTTGAGCTATTTCAAATCTTAAAAATTATGCTGTGAAAGTGCTGCACTCAATATGTCAGTAAATTTGGAAAACTCAGCAGTGGTCACAGGACTGGAAAAGATCAGTTTTCATTCCAATCCCAAAAACAGGCAATGTCAAAGAATATTCAAACTACTGCACAATTGCACTCATCTCACACGCTAGTAAAGTAATGCTCAAAATTCTCCAAGCCAGGCTTCAACAATACGTGAACTGTGAACTTCCAGATGTTCAAGCTGGATTTAGAAAAGGCAGAGGAACCAGAGATCAAATTGCCAACATCCATTGGATCATCAAAAAAGCACGAGAGTTCCAGTAAAACATTTACTTTTGTTTTATTGACTATGCCAAAGCCTTTGACTGTGTGGATCACAACAAACTGTGGAAAATTCTTAAAGAGTCAGGAATATCAGACCACTGGATCTGCCTCTTGAGAAATCTGTATGAGGTCAGGGAGCAACAGTTAGAACTGGACATGGAACAACAGACTGGTTCCAAATCAGGAAAGTAGTACGTCAAGGTTGTATATTGTCACCCTGCTTATCTAACTTATATTCGGAGTACATCATGAGAAATGCTGGATTGGATGAAGCACAAGCTGGAATCAAGATTGCCGGGAGAAATATCAATAACCTCAGATATGCAGATGACACCAATCTTATGGCAGAAAGCGAAGAACTAAAGAGCTTCTTGATAAAAGTGAAAGAGGAGAGTGAAAAAAGGTGGCTTAAAACTCAACATTCAGAAAACTAAATCATGAAATCTGGTCCCATCACTTCATGGCAAATAGATGGAGAAACAGTGGAAACAGTGACAGACTTTATTTTGGAGGGCTCCAAAATCATTGCAGATGGTGACTGCAGCCATGAAATTAAAAGATGCTTACTCCTTGGAGGAAAAGCTATGACCAACCTAGACAAGCATATTTAAAAGCAGAGACTTTGCCAACAAAGGTCCATCTAGTCAAAGCTATGATTTTTCCAGTAGCCATGTATGGATGTGAGAGTTGGACTATAAAGAAAGCTGAGCACCGAAGAATTGATGCTTTTGAACTGTGGTGTTGGAAAAGACTCTTGAGAGTCCCTTGGACTGCAAGGAGATCCAACCAGTCCATCCTAAAGGAAATCAGTCCTGAATATTCATTGGAAGGACTGATGCTGAAGCTGAAACTCCAATAATTCAGCCACCTGATGCGAAGAATGGACTCATTTGAAAAGACCCTGATGCTGGGAAAGAGTGAAGGCAGGAGGAGAAGGGGACGACAGAGGGTGAGATGGTTGGATGGCATCACCGACTTGATGGACATGAGTTTGAGTAAACTGGGAGTTGGTGATGGACAGGGGGGCCTGGTGTGCTGCAGTCCATGGGGTCGCAAAGAGTCAGACATGACTGAGTGACTGAACTGAAATGAAACAAGATGAGTTCCATCTCTAGGAAAATATGATTTGAATAAGGGCAGCTTGAGCAGAGTAGCAAAATGACTCATAAGCTGAGCTATTTTGAAAGAGGCAGAAGTCTCATATACAGCATTCCTTCTTGTACTAGACTTTCCATTGGACATCAAATAAAGATTTAATATTATCTTCCTTGGATTTTAAGAAACAATATGACCTTAGTTGAGAGTTGAGAATTAGTTGTATAGAAGAGTGAAGACGTTTTGTGACTGTTCAAATACAGTTGAGTAGTAGAGAAGTAAGACAGTAGGTTTGCAAAGAAACAAAACACAAAAAACTAAAATATCTACTTGAAAAAACGTGTATTAACCTTTTCTGAAGCTACTAAAATTGACATCAAGGAAGACTGTTTATGCTACACAGGAAAAACAAATTTGAAACTAAAAACTATTTCATGTATTTAACTTAGCTTTAAATTAAATTTTATAAGTTTATGTGCTATTTTTTAGGTTATATATGAATAAGACAGATGCTACTTTTGAGCTCTGGATGTTCAAAGAAAATGGCTGCTAATCTACTTAGCCGAGGACAATAAGTTTTATCTTGTGCTCAGAAAAAAATCAGGAAGACATTTTTACCTATTTTACCGAAACAGCAGGATAAACTTCAAACTAATCTTTCTCTTTCAGCAAAACCACATATAAAAGTGAGTGAATATAAAATCTTAATATAATTCTTTAGATTTGAATAGCATCTTTCTTCCAAGAGCTTAAAGCAACTTGCTTTATGTTCGTATTCAGTCTAGAAACCCTTCTGTGATGGAGATGTACATTATATGATAGACAAACATATATTTTTACCCTCATTCTATGAATAGGAGAATTAGTACTTAATAGATTAAGGCTGATTGGCTCAAGATTACAAAGCTGAATCCATATTTCCTGACTTCCTGGCCAAATCTTTTTCCAAAGACTTTATTTACACTTTAAGCAATGCAGAAACTCCTTTTCTCCCACTTGATGTCAGGGAATGACCTTGACTCCTTGTCAGATCAGGCAAATGCCATGCTGTCTTCCAAAAATTAGATTCTTTTTCACCTCCATATTTCCATCCATGCAGAATGTTCTTTCTGCTTTTGATGTATTCAAATCCTTCCTTCAGGTCCCACCTCATTTAAAAATCATCTCTGACTAAAAGGGCTCAACTTTTGTGGATTCAGCCAACAAAATGACTACATTTATCTGATATGTTTAACCAACCATAACCATGATTCTGGTATGGTAAGAATATCAGCATATTTCAGAAGAAAGTACTCCATTACTTTGTTTTCTTTGAGGACAGGGGCCATGTCTTTGTCATTTTTGTTGGTTCAGTCCCTACATATGTCTAGAAATACAGTAGACTGTGAGGGTAAGTGCTTGCTGAGGGAAGGTTTTGTATAGAGCCATGTTGATATATTGTTCTTTTTGAAAATTTATGGAATAGCTGACATATAGACCAACAACTATTATTACATTCTTATGTTAGTATGTTTGAATCACAGAGTGCAATGTTGATTCAGTTGATGGTAAATAAAGCTGGCAACTGCCTCATAACCACTGCTGGCTCCCTGCCCATCCTGTAATGTCTTTGATGTCTGTCGACAAGCTTATGATGGTTACAGATGTGAGCAGCCTTTCATTGTGCCCTCATCCCATCACACCATTCTTAGTCGCTAGCTACATCCCCTGGGCTTATCCCACTTTTGGTTATTCTCCAAACAGCTGCTCATTTATTACCAAGTCATCCCTGGTTTTTTGAGCAGGGATATGAAAGTGGGTGCATGTGATGGTAGATCGTAACATGGCAGCTGAGGTATCTACCTCCTCTTTCTGGCCATGATCATTTTTTCCTCCCCTTTTCAATATTTTAACTCTTTTCTGAACTGACAAACAGAAATTAGACTTTTCCAGGTGGTTATGAGTTTCCTGTTTTACCATATTGTTTGATATGTGGCTCTCCAGGTACCTAACAATGAATCAGACACATAGTAGATGCTAGGTAAAAACTAATTAATTCATTAGCACCCTGGAAAGGAAGTTCAACGGAGGCACTTCTGAAATACCAGAGGGAAGAGTCAAGGTGACTAATGTTAATAAAAATTACTATCTAACCTTCAAATCAGCAGTAGAATTGCTACTTCCAAAAGCAGTTCTTAACCAATCCGATCCAGCAAGCCATATATCTATTTAGTTAAATTGCTGTCTTTTCTACTCTTCTTTTAGGAGCATAAGAAATGTTTTTTAGTAGGAATAACAGAACCAAAAACTTCCTATTTTTCCAGATTCTTGGCAAACTGGAATAGGAAAACAGAAACAGTATTGACATTAAAACTGAAGTTACATAAGAGATATTGAGATCATCAAAAGCACTGGGCTTCATTTACCTATGAATAATTAAGAATCAAGTTTAAAAAGTATGTTTTAAAAGATGGCTGATCCCCAATAGCCTGGAGACTCTGGCACTTGCATTTTTAAAGTTATGTTCATCAGCTTTAATATATAAGGCAAAGCTTTCAAACTAAGAACTCATTGCTTCTCTTACTCTTCCTTTCCACTGTTCATTAAAAAAAAAATAGATGTGGGACTCTCACCCATTTTTATGAAGTTTTTTTTTTAACATTCATTGAAGGACTCATGTATATGCTAAGCCTTATTAGGGAGATAGCATTGGTTTTGCATTTTCCATGGTCTTGACATAATTTGCTACTGTAATCCACAAATGACTGCGATTGTACCTTTTGTTTCACCTTAAAGCCAAAAGCAACTCAAGTTAAATGCCAAGCTTCCCTTAGTTATAAATTTAGAATCTCTCCAATGTGCTTGTTTGCAGGGTGCATTAGCCCACTGCCTGCTGTTGATTAGCACACTCTCTCCAAGTAGTGTATTGACTCCCAAATACGCTTCCAATTTATCATAATTATGTTCATTTTATTCTTATCCCAATAATGACAGCTTTCATGTAAAATGAAGGGAGAAAATAAGATTAATATCTTCTCAGTACACTTTTCACATCATGCACAAGCACATGGGCTTCTGAATCCAACATGTGTCTTCTCGGAATTTGGATTTTAGTCTCATTATTATTATTACTCTCATTTAAAAATGGCCTGAAGATAACCATCTTTCATGTCTTTAGAAATGGTCAAGCAATAAAGATGACGCTGAGGTAGGGACAGTAAGGAAGGGGGGCACAGCTTTATCATTTGTGTTGTCAATGAGGGGAAAATAATGACAATGGAAGCTTCGGCCAGTCAAGGTAAAGTAAAGCCCAACGTATTACTTTTATAAATGCATGTATTTAGGCCTGAGAAATGGGATTTTTAAGTTTGATCATTGGAGAATATTTTGGAGGTATGTCTTCAGCTTTGAAAAAGTGAAAGTGTTAGCCACTCAGTTGTGTCTAAGTCTTTGTGACCCCATGGACTATAGCCCACCAGACTCCTCAGTCCATGGAATTGTCTGGGCAAGAATATTGAAGCCATTCCCTTTTCCCGGGGATCTTCCTGACCCAGGGATTGAACCTGTGTCTCTTGCATCTCCTGCTTTGGCAAGTGGATTCTTTACCACTAGCACCACATGGGAAGCCCTACAAAAATTTTAAAAAAGAAAAGGAATGACTGGGTAGATGGATGTTGGTAATGCACCTCCCCTCTCAGGAAACCGAAAATGATAAATTTTCCTTGTAGTTCTTCACCTGGAGCTATAAAGGCACTTTTACGTGTCCTGTCAACTTAATGCCATTTTGCCTTCTTGTTATTGGGCATGCAATGGTTAAATTTAAAAAAAAAATTTTTTTTTTTTTGAGCAGCTGCTGTAAGAAGGGTGGAAAGGATGAGGGGATGTTTACTGATATTGCTCAAGGAATGTCATGGTGTTTATAGTTAACAGTCCACAAAGTATGCCTTTCCAACTGGAACTTGCTCAGGAGGGATCCTTTCTGGGGAAGGTTGTGGAACAAATCTCTTAATCTGGTCCAGAATAGCAGAGAATGCTCAGGTTAGACACAGGGCCGCTGAGCATCCTCGTTCCTGATAGAAATAAGATGACAAAGATTGCTACTTAAAATTAACTTGAGTCCACTGCGTTCCCCATCATTTGTGAACTGCAAATAGCAACACAGGCTATGACCAATCAAAACACATGGAACACAGTCGAGAATGGTGTGGCAGGAACACCAGGGACACCAGAAAACTGAGGAAATAACTACAAGTCCATAAAACGGCTCTCTCCAGTTCTTAGAAAGGAATACTAAAAATGGATATAAAAAGTCATTTACACCTAACTTAACTTACATTATAGTGAAGAGAATTCTCATTCCAGAGTATGGTTGAACATGCCAACACTTGCTCCAACTGTGTTTCTAATGCCCTCCATTTTGAGCAGGGTTTCCATAACAGAACTGATATTTTGGACCAGAAAATTCTTTTTTTGTGGATGGAATGCCCTGTGCATTGTAGGATGTTTATCAACATCTTAGGCCTCTAGCCACTTTATGTCAGCACTTACCCCATGGGGGTGACAATAAAAATAACTCCAGAATTGCCAAGTGTCCTGGGGAGGGAGGGATGCAGAGACTAGAGTGCTCCCTTTGAGAACAGCTGACCTAGAAGGATAGATAAGACTTACGTTACGCTAAAGTCAAGATTCTGGCTGACAGATTTCAAAATTGTCTAGTAGAATTATGAATGGAAGCTTGGCAGCATTTATTTCTGATTACACATGCCTCGTGTTAAAGGCAAGGATTGATTTCAACTAGATGAAGCATTTGTGCAAAGTAAGTTCTTTTTGCCTTTATGGAAAGACTAACCTATATAATGCAAGGAGCTAAGGAACCAACTCAAGGACTTCCAGATGTCTTTAGAGCTTGGCTGAAAGTAAACATTCCGTCACTTACTTTAGGAAATGATGAATTTGGGGTTTTTTTTGCTTGTTTGTTTTTTGTTTTTCCCTTTGCTGCCAATCCAGTACAAAGCCAATCGAAATAAAGCATTTTCAACTGCTTACTTACCGAAGGAGAGGGCTTTCCTAGTGGCTCAGGGGTAAAGAATCTGCCTGCCAATGCCAGAGATGCAGGAGACACAGGTTCAATCCCTGTGTCTGGAAGATCCCCTGGAGTAAGAAATGGCAACCCACTCCAGTATTCTTGCCTAGAAAATTCCACAGACAGAAGAGTCTGGTGGGCTACAGTACATGGGGCTGCAAATATTCAGATGCAACTGAGCATGCATGCACTTAAGGAATACTTCTAAAACTCATTCACCCTCCATTAGCTATCTTTAGTTATTTATCCATGGCCATGTAGGATGTCATTATTCCCAATAAGGAATAAAGCAACTTCTAAATATATATATATATACCTCCAAAGACACCAGCCATTTCAGGAAGAGAGTTTATTAAATTAGCAATTGACACAGCAGCACCTTGGAGGGTGGAAATGTCATGTGACACCATCTCCACCTTCTAATGCTCGCTGTTTTTCAGCTCATCTGAGTAACCAAGTGTGCAGGTATTTACTCATATTATTTAAAACTCTTGATTTCTGAACACTGAGAAGATGGTTCCAAACAAGTGGTCACTTTATTAGTGATTTGGGCAGAATTGCTAATTAACAAAGATTCATTTTGACCCTCAATTTTTTTTTTCTGCTTGTGAAGGAGTAATAGAAAAGCTGTTTTATAAGTACCTTTCATGGGCTAGGTGAGAATTTGACTGACAGAGTACACAGATTTTATGCACTTAGATAGAATTCCTTGAGATTATTGTGGTCTTAAAGAAAAATGTGCATAATTTACATAATTTCAGAGGAAAGTCATTTATATTCACTTAGGGAATGAAGTAAAGAAGGGATGAGCAAAGGTGATGGTGTTGGGGAACACGAGGAATTTGATATGATTGGAACATTAGAGAGAGGGGGTGTGTGTGTGTGTGTGTGTGTGTGTGTGTGTGTGTATTTGAACTCTACACTTGATAAGTATTTTGTTCATTGCATCTACCTATAACTTCAGAGACGGATCAAGAATGAATTTGTCTCTGTAATATTTTTTCCACAACACTGGTGAGTTGTCAGGGAAGATACAAATTTGTAGGCTTACATTCTGGTCCACCCATTAATCACTCAGCATAGGATTATTCTGGTACCATCAATAGTAAATTTAGTATCAAATTAGATAGTGTTAGACTGTCTTCTGGACCTGTAAGCTGCACTTTTGTAGTAAATACATTTTTATCTAGACTTTGAACTACAAGCCAAAATTAAAGGCTTGGTTTTGTTTTGCTTTATTTTTTGGTTTGGTTTTTTGTCTTTTTTTTTTTTTTTTGCTGCACAGCCTAAATTTCTCCATATTTTCCTCATGTTTAAAAATCATAGCATTTTAAAAAATGAGTGTTAGTTGCATAAGATTATTTCACACACAGAAATATTATAGATTATTAAGTATCATTCACTAAAATAATTTTAACAAAACTGGCTAGCTTATTGATTAATAAAAATGTTAATAATATAAGCAGGTAGGGGTGATTCAATTTTAATACCCCGTAGTGTAAGATTACCAACTGAGAAAATAATTATTCCCCTAAAAAATGGTTTGTGTTCATGTTGCATATTTCTGTTGTTCTCCAATGTCCTCAATATCGGTCACTGCCAGAGGCAAATGTTAGACAAGACAGACAAATGGTCTGATCTAGAATGGCAAATTCTATGTTTCCTTAATACAGTCTCCTAGAATGACAGCAGTTATGTATTTTTAAGTCGGCTCTTCCATTATGACGATAAATGGTTATTTAAATACAGTCAGGTTCAAATTACGCTAGCGGAAAATACAGCAGGGAGAAGTATCAAAGACAAAGAACTTTTAAATAAATCTCATCTCTCCTCCCGCCATATGAGGTAATTTCCATGCCAGATGGCAGATGTTTATGCTGGTACTTAAAAGAAGTAAAAATTAAATAGATCTCAAAACTTAATTGTTTTAGTTAAAAAATTGCTCTCCAAGAAAGAGGAGGTTCATGGAGATTTTATTTAGAATAATCTCGAAAACTCAGGCTCTTAATGGAGAATTTTAATTTGGAAAAAAAATAATCAACTCTTTAAGCCATTCATTCTTTTGGGAGTTGTTACGGAAGTTTGAAATTACTTTTCAAGCAGTTTTTTAAAATGCCATTTTTTTCTAGAAGGGATGGCCAAAAACCTTCAAACGACTATATTTTAATGTATAATGATTTAATCAGCTCTTTAAAGTTGTACAATGGATGACATATTTAGACACTGTTAATCATGATTTATATCAGTATAAGTGAGAAAAGTTATCTATCCAAGACTGATTTTTTATGATGAGGAACAACACAACGCAGAAAACAAAGAATCTTCCCAGAACAACTGTTACATGGGCAACTCTTCTTTCCCCAGACAAAAGCAATCAACGTATCAGTGAGAAAGCTCTTCTTCCCTTGAAAGCTTAGTATGATAGAGAAAAATGTTATTAACATAACATTTAAATTTATTGCTCAAAAAAAGTAAACTTGACCTCATTGTTATATGGATACTTTTCTGTAAATACATTAACACTGACCAGAAATAAATCTTGCTTTCTTGATTTAAAATGCAGGATAAAGTTTTTAGCAAATATCTCTGGAACTCTCAGTTGAAGGACCTCTATGAGCCCAAAGAACTCTAGCAATCTTTTGAATCTTTTGTATTTGGAAAACTTTCCCAAACGTTTCTTTTTGTACTATAAGTAGCATAGAAAAATGTCCAATTATAGGAAAACAACATTTAGATTAGTAAATTATAGTGAAACATTTTATAAATTTATAAGAACTAGAAAATCCATAATATTTTTGAACTTCCAAATTCTGAACAATCAATTCAATAAACCTCAAGGGAGCCCCAAAGATGAGTTCTCTGTTTTGCTATGTATAGAAATAAGATTTCCATGTAAGCAAAAACAAGAAACAGTCTCTACCCTCAATTCATTTACAGTTTTTTAATTTTGTTTTGTGTGTGTGCGTGTGTGTGGGGTGTGTGTGTGTGTGTGTGTGTGTGTGTGTGTGTGTGTGTGTGTGTGAAGATCTGGAGGCTTTTAGGGGGAAAAAAATAGTTTAATTATCCAAGGCCAAGTTTCAGCTTCGTTTTCCTTCACAAAGTTTAAAATACACCCCTATTTGTTTGAGGCAGAATGACAAATTGCATAACCAACAAAGAGCAGCTTACTCTGATCATCTGTTAGATTCTGGCCTCTGAGCGCACAGCGCCTCTCTTCAAGGAAGACTTAAGCTTTGACAGTGTTTGCCCCTAATTTACTTGTGAGCAGGCATCTTTAACACACCCTTAAATTTCTCCGCTCTTTACGCATTCTCAGTTTCTGGGTTGTGTCTGACGTTTTATGACCCCATGAACTGTATCCCCCCAGGCTCCTCTGTCCATGGGATTTTCCAGGCAAGAATATTGGAGTGGGTTGCCATTTCCTCCTCCAGGGGAACTTCGTGACCCAGGGATCAAACCCGTGTCTCCTGCTTGAGTCACCTGGGAAGCCCTCTCTTCTCTTCAACAGCCCACAAATGCGCTCACAAGCCAAGCCGAGCTGCTTTCTTAGATTATCACAGTCCTGCTGGAGGACGTGAGTGGGTCCATGGGATTCTAGGATGGCGTCTTTGGAAAAGAGCTGCGGTCCATGGGGTCGCAAAGAGTCGGACACGACTGAGGGACTGAACTGAACTGAACTGAACTGCAGAGTGCCAGGGAAGCTACAGTAACAAAACTACCTCAAAATACAATCAGTCAAATAAAATAGAACTCCAGCTTTCTCACACTTAACAGTACAGAGATGCGTCAGAGGTTCAGAATACATCATAGCTTTCCCCATCAAGATTCTCTCCCCCTCCTTTTCTGTAATCTCCTAAGTGTCGCTCACTGCGCATGGGTGAAGCTGGTTCACCACCACCCCTGGAAAGGTGAAGAGAAGTAAAAGGCAGTTTCATTGTTTAAAAAAAAAAAATGACCTAGACATTGAACATATTATCTTAGCTGCTAGCAAGACTGAGAAATGTAGTCCTTAGCTAGACAGCCATGCACCTTGCTAAAAATGGTGGCGGTGGGCAGTGAGGGAGGGGGAAGTAATGTGAGGAGCATGGGGGATTCTGTTCTTACAAAGAGAAGGGGTGAATAGACACTATGTGGGGCAATTAGCGATCTGTACCTTAAGCATTTAAGACATGGTTTATAAAATAATGCTTCTGATTAATCTATCTTCCAACAAATATTTCCTGAGTGCCTGTTTTGAATACAGCATTTACTAAACCCACAAGGAATTTTAACTATACACAGATTTTGACCCAGAAGAAACTTTTGATATGTTTAGAGACATAAGCTTTATACCCCAATAATAATACTATCAGTAGTGTTGCTAATAACATTATATCATAGGCACTCAATCAATGGTGCAGAAAATGTGTGATATTAGTATTCAGTGTTCTTTTTCCTGATAGGAAGACTACGGGAGAGGCAGCAGCCAACTCATGGATGTCCGTTCTTCCTTTGCACTTTTCACCTAATAATAAGGACGCAGACTTCCCTGGTAGTCCAGTGGTTAAAGAATTCGCCTTGCAATGCAGGGGACACAGGTTAGATCTCTGGTTGGGGAAGATTCCACATGCCTGAGGACAGCTAAGCCCGTTTGCCATAACTACTGCAGCTCACACGCCCTAGAGTCTGTGCTCCACAACAAGAGAAGCCACCACAATGAAAAGCTAGTACACCACAGCTAGAGAAAGCCCACCCACAGCAATGAAGATCCAGCACAACTGAGAATAAATAAATTAATCAACTAATTACAAAAAAATAAATAAAAAGAACCCAATACAAATAAGGCCATTCCAGTCTTCAAACCATAAAATTATCTTTAAAAAATTATGTATATGAATTACATATATATGAAATTCTATATCTACATATGTAAGTGGAGCAAGAGAATGTTATTTTTATTAATTTTGGCATATATATTACTCCCATACTCACCTTTTAGTTAAACAGCATCCGTTCTTATTGTTAGTGAGGTTGAATCAATCAACTGCATTCTCTAATGATGGAAGCAGATGGAAATAGAATGAGCTTCTGAATCTTCCTCAAGGGCATTGTAGAGAACGCTGCACCCTTAACTGAAAATTGCTCAATTTCGCAATAGAGTTGGCCAATGTAGACATAGTCTTATATTTTCACTAATTTTGAATTAATACTCTAGAAACCAGCAGCTGACAATGAGCCTGAACAGTTGGTTTAACACCTGAGGCCTCTTTTAAAGACCATTCTCATCACAGTCAAACAACAGGAGGATATATTAGAGGGGAAATGAGTGCGTTTTCTCTAAGACCACTTAAGTAGGAGTTTCTCTTGAACTAATTAAGATTCAATTCTATTTCAGCAACTAATGTCTGAAACAGACATTCTGTTTGGGAATTATTAATAAATGAAAGCAGAAGGTTCCAGAGCACTTGGAATGGTAGTTTTTTGCCTGGTGGATGCTCAATAAAAATGCTGTTGAAAACAATTAAGTAGAGTATAAGATTTTAAGCATAATATCGAACATTCAAGGTGAATGATCATGGTATAAAAATTATTAGTAAGGTCTAAGAACTTTTTTAAGGTGGAATAAGAGACACTCTTGACTATATATTTTTAAAAAAATCCTTTATCTCCTCAATATTAAGATTTCAGCTCTTAAAATTCTTAAAATTTCCCCCCAGGTATTTGAGGGGAACAAAAGACTGCAATATGACTGTTTTTATTTTTTTCAGAATAGATTGGGTATAATACGATTTATAGTTCCATTCCGAAGGGAAAAAAATGTTTAAATATACATATTAAACTTACATTTTGGATGTGATGGTTCATGCAGCCCAATTCAAAAAGATGCGCTGGTCTAAACCAGAAAAATGCTAATGTAGCATGGAGGGAGATATTTTTGCCTGGCAACTTCAATAAGCACTCTAAAGTTGTCTGAATTATGCTCTGCATTTTCATATAATAAATTGCTACACATGTAAGCAGTAGGCCAGGAAGCACTGTCTTGCCTTTCACGTAAAGCCTCTTTCACAAAGTCTTGAAGGTGGACATTGCATTTTCCTGTTCGTAATCATCACACTCCATGAGGTTAGTGAGTAACAAAAGCCCTTCCTTAGATTTGTATTTTATATCATGTAACAACCCATATTTTTTTTTTCCAAATAAAAGAGCCCTCTCTGTGGTGTTTCCGGTCATTTTATTTTAACAGCAGAAATAGTCATTCACCAAGGCCATCTGCCACCCACTATGAAGTCTTAGGGTCAGATTGCCTTTTACAAGTTGCATGGAACTGGGGTTACTGGGGGCACAGGGAAGGGAGAAGTGATAGCAGTACTACAAAATTGTGGGAAATGTGAAATCTTTAGGGAAAAAAGGAGGAAACATCAAAATGTTCAATAGTCAAGATTTCAAGGTGGGCAGGTTTTTAGTGCCTGATACAAAAGAGAAGGTATGTTAAGAGAAAGAGAACTAGATAGTTAATTATTTAATTCCACTTTTGACATTGGTACCAGTTTCTAGCCAGAGGAAATGCATATCTAATTGGGATTCTTGCAGTTTTGGGCAGTGGTTCATTCTGTCTCACGCTAATATAAACAATATTCTGTGTTTAACTGTCCTAGAAGACTCATTCTTCTTATGTTCAATTGGCTCATATCTAATGATCTCAAAATAGCAGTCTTTTCCTTTTCAATGTAGTGTCAAAACCAATCTTAAATCAAAGTTTAGGGGAAAAAAAATCAAGGCTTATGAATTTAAGACTTGATGACAAAAGTAAGCAGTATTAGTCAAGTTTCAATAACGACATTCTCAAAAGTGTCAAAGTCCAATTATAAGTCAAATCATTATGCTATATATTTCACCTTATACAGTGCTGTATGTCAATTATATCTCAATAGAACTGGAAAAAAGATTTAAGTTTAATTATATACAGCAGAGAAGCCTTTCTTCTTGGGCTTCCCTTGTGGCTCAGCTGGTAAAGAATCTGCCTGATATTCAGGAGACTTAGGTTTGATCCCTGGGTTGGGAAGATCCCCTGGAGAAGGAAAAGGCTACCCACTCCTGTATTCTGGCCTGAAGAATTCCAGGGACTATACAGTTCAGGGGGTCACAAAGAGTCGGACCTGATTGAGCTACTTTCACTTTCATATACAGTAGAATCCTTCAGTTTTCATCATACTCATTGTGCTTAACCTAGACAGCTATTTAAAGATATCAGGGTTCTATGAGAAGAGTAGTGGGGCAAAGATCATGAGCCATTCATAAGTCTATTTTTTCTTTTTCCAGTGCACAAGATTTGACAGCCTCCTTTGAGGTTCAGTGTGGCCCTGTGACTTCGGGCCAACACTTGTGAGAAGAAATCAGAAATGTTGTTATGTCTTTTAAAAATGTAATAACTGTAGTAATCAGTGTATTATGCAAATTAAGCATTCATTTTTTCTTTTTCTTTTAAATTTTATTGAAGTGTAGTTATGTTAGTTTCAGGTGTATAGAAAAGTGAGTTAGTTATGTATATACATACACGTGCTCAGTAGCTCAGTTACGTTTGACTCCTTGTGACCCCATGGACTGTAGCCCTTCAGGCTCCTCTGTACATGGAATTTTTCTCAGGCAAGAAAACTGGAATTGGTTGCCGTTTCTTCCTCCAGGAGAACTTCCCTACCAAGGGATCAAACCCGCATCTCCTGTCTCCTGCATTGGCAAACATATTCTCCTTACCACTGTGCCTCTTGTAAAGCCCATATATACATTATTATATACACACACACATATATATATATAGCTTTTCTCAGATTCTTTTTCATTATAGGTTACTATAAGATATTGAATATAGTTTCTTATGCTATACAGTAAGTCCTTTATGTTTCTCTATTTTATACATAGTAGTGTGTATCTGTCAATCCCATGTGCTCAGATGCTTAGTTGTGTCCAACTCTTTTTGGCCCCATGGAGCCCACCAGGCTCCTCTTTCCATGGAATTTTCCAGGCAAGAATACTGGAGTGGGTTGCCATTTCCTCCTCCAGGGGATCTTCCCGACCCAGGGATTGAACCCACATCTCCTGAGCTGGCAGGTGAATTTTACCACTAGTGCCACTTGAGAAGCCCATACTCCTAATTTAGCAATTGAGTTTTCAAATATACACAAATATTTACATTAAAATGAATTTTCACCCTTATAGCCAGAGAGACCTAAATAGTTAAAAAAACTGAGAACACATACAAACCAAAGGATATGAAAAAGGAAAGCTGAAAGAACTAAGGTTGAAGGGGTAAGAGATGTAAAATTTTGGGTAACAAAGCCTATCTATCACACTTTACAGACTAAGAGCTCTATCCAATTCACATAAATGTTAATCAGTTATATTTAGATCTTAAAATATAAGATGGGAGTAGAGTTGAATCTGGTTTATCATTCTTTCCTGTCAATTGCAGTTTCTTCAGAATAAAATGAATAGAGAAACAGCTTCATCTCTTCACTTTGCTTTTCATAGTTTATGAGTTCAAAGCATCCCACTTAAAAAAAAAACAAAACAGTCTCCTAGTGGTCAGTGGAGCTTTTATTCCTTGTCTAAGCACACATCATGTCTCCACACTTCACTTTGCTGTTATTGAAATTCAAGTCCAGTAAGGAAGGCTTCTGGCTTCCCTGGTGGCTCAGTTGGTAAAGAATCTGCCTGCAGTGCAGGAGACCTGGGTTCGATCCCTGAGTTGGGAAGATCCTCTAGAGAGGGGGATGGCAACCCACTCCAGTATTCTTGCCTGGAGAATTCCATGGACAGAGGAGCCTGGTGGGTTACTGTCCATGGGTCACAAAGAATTGGACGTGACTGAGTGAATAACACTTTCACTTTCACCAAGGAAGGCTTCTAGTTTCATGGTTAGGGTACATCTGGAGGCCAGGTTGGTCACACAGACAATTCTCTGACAAGAGGCAATGATGACACAGGAGTATAGTATTTCTAATTTGCTTTTTCCAAGTCTGTGGAACACACAGCATTGCTGTATCAGGGAAACACGTGCATGGGAGAAAATGAGGCATGAGCTCAGAGAAGGCAGTCAAATGGAAATCAAAAGGACTTTCTCTTTGAGAATTCTTGTCTTCATTTTTAAGGTTATCCAATCGTTTCTTTAATTACATCACATATATTGGGTTTCCCTGATGACTCAGATGGTAAAGAATCTGCCTGTAATGCAGGAGACCCAGGTTTGATCCCTGGGTTGGGAAGATCCCCTGGAGAAGGAAATGGCAACCCACTCCAGTATTCCTGCCTGGAGAATTCCATGCACAGAGGAGCCTGGCAAATGCTTATTTCATCACTGACTATGGGACTGTGAGCAAGTTACTTAACTTATAAGCTTTATCTGTAAAGTGGGTATAAGCGTGGGAGCGGGCATGTGTGTGCTCAGTCATGTCCAACTTTTTGCAACCCCATGGACTATAGCCCTCCAGCCTCCTCTGTCCATGGGATTTCCCGGCAAGAATAGTGGAGTGAATTGCCATTCCCTTCTCCAGGAGATCTTCCCAACACAGGGACAAAAACCGGGTCTCTTGCATTGCAGGCAGGTTCTTTACCATCTGAGCCAGCAGGAAAGCCCCCCAAAATGCAGGCTAATCATTGAAATAACTCATATACTCTTAGTTTCAGTTGCCCCCCAAGCAAATTCCACTCCCCTCTGTTATTTTATCACTTTTCTTTTATTTCACTATTACTTAATTATTCAACATCCCACCCATTTATCCTACATCATCTTCCTCTGAATATTCTCTTAAATCTCTTCCACTGTGCAGGTAGGTAAAAGAATCACCAATCTCCATATGATTTAAGAGGCACCCGAGAAAGCTTCTTGTTTTACACTATCTCCATTAATATCCTGAGATAGAGCCTAAAAGTTACCTTTCTCAAGTGGTTTATTAAAAGACTGCATCACCAGACCTATTCAAACACAAAAGCCTCACATGTGTTCATTTAATTACCCATTCAAGAAAGACATATTTTTAAAAAATCCATTGCAATTTAATCTGAAAGTAGGTATGAGATTATTTACCAATGATGGAGGTTAGAGAATGGTGACTAGAAGTGATTAAACTGAAGGTGATTCACAACAAAAGCATAGCACCCAGAACATGAAGCATCCTCCAAAAAAGCTGACCCAAATCACACCCCATCATGGAAAGCACGAGGCGGTCTCAAGCAGTGTGGAACTGGCACACTCAGGAAGAGAGTGCTCAGCAGTAACAGAGACCATTCAGAGGGCAGAGGCTCCTAAAAGGAAGATAGCATATGTGAGAGAAAATGTTTAGCAACTTCCCTGACTCTAGATCCGTCTGTGTTCAGGATAGCTGTCTCACCTTGCCCTCCATGAACTCTGATCCTCCAACCAACCATATGGCTCCTAGTGAAAGTGAAAGTTGCTCAGTCGTGTCCAACTCTTGGTGACCCCACGGACTATACAGTCCATGGAATTCTCTGGGCCAGAATACTAGAGTGGGTAGCCTTTCCCTTCTCCAGGGGATTCCCAACCCAGGGGTCGAACCCAGGTCTCCCTCATGCAGTTCCCTCAATTTCTGATTTCTTCAGCAGAAAATTGCTATGCAGGCTTTTAGCTTCTGCTAAACCCAGAAATGGGTTCAACCCCTGGGTCAGGAAGATTCCCTGAAGGAAATGGCAACCCACCTCAGTAATCTTGCCTGTGAAATCCCATGGACAGAGGAGCCTGGCAGGCCACAGTCCTTGAGGTTGCAGAGAGTGAGACCTGACTGAGCAACTGACACTTAACACTCATTGAAAAAAACTAGCTCAAGTGGACATTTACTCTTTCATCCAAACCATTGTAAGGGGACACTGGAAGAAACCAAGACTCCATCAGGCAACCCAAATGTATTAACATGTCATCCTACTAACAGCTAATCTTTATTGAGGACCCTTTCTATACCAGGCACTATGCTAAATTCTTTACATGGACCATCATTAATCCTGACATCGATCTTACACATGAAACATCTTCCGTTACTATCTTTATCCACTGAGGAAACCGAGGTCTAGAGAGATTTAGTAACGTGTCCAGTTTCTTTGGGGCTTCCCTGGTGGCTCAGATGGTAAAGAATCTGCCTGCAAGGCAGGAGACCCAGGTTTGATACCAGGGTTGGGAAGATCCCCTGGAGAAGGAAATGGCTACCCATGCCAATATTCTTGCTTGGGAAATCCCCTGGATAGAGCAGCCTGGTGGGCTACAGTCCATGGGGTCACAAAGAATCGGACATGACTAACATACTTAGCCTTTAGTTTCTACAACATAAGTGGTTAAAAACCGTAGCATTCAGATTCATAAAACATGCCTTTTCCAAAGCCCCATGTGAATAATTGCTCCTGTTTTAGATTGTTTAAGCAAAGCCCCCCTGTAGAATTTCCCCATAGGAAAGACATGACCCAAGGCCACATTCAAAGTAAACTTTCCTGCTGGGCTTTATGTATATCATCAACATCCCGAGGGCTAAAGATGTAGTTGAGAAGAGAATCTTTTGAGATATTCTAGCAAAAACCCATGCCCCATTCTAAGCCAGATAAGATTCTCCACCTTAACTCCATAGCTCTTGGCATTCTCTTCCCACTTCTTCTCCACCATTCCTTAGGAAAATCCAAAAATAAACTTGGTTCTATATTCTAAGGTTAAATAAATCTTAAATAATAAAAATCAGACAGAAAGGTTTTAATTCCACTTCCTTCCTCCTGTACCACATTGTGCCAAGTTAGAGGGGCCCGGGCAGCAGATAATCCCAGAACCCCCAAATCATGGGATCAGCAGAAAGTTTCTTAGATGATGGTGTTATTATCTTCACACATCTTGAGATTTCAAATTTGTAGAAGGTTGGGAATCCTCAAGAGTTTACTATCCTTTATTTGATTAGGAAGTGAGTAGAAAAGACAAATAGGAACTGATTAATTTGTGAAAAACTGTCATGAAATTTTCAGCTTCCCAGGTGGCCCAGTGGTAAAGAATCTACCTGCCAATGCAGGCGATGCGGGTTTGATTCCTGGGTGGGGAAGATCCCCTGGAGGAGGAAACAGCAACCCACTCTAGTATTTTTGCCTGGAAAAAATGGACAGAGGAGCCTGACTGGCTACAGTCCATGGGCTCACAGAGTTGGAACAACTGAGTGACTGAGCATGCACGCACGTCATGAAGTTTTAACAGACACAGAGTTTTAAGCATTTTATAATTTATAATAATGGGTAGGCCAGAGTTGTTACTAAAACTTAGTCATGCTCTGGGTACACAATACTGTCCCAAATGGCTTTGGAACCATTTAGATTTCTGTTTGAATTCCAGCTTCCTTCCTCTCTCTGGGCCAGCATGGTATGTCATGTAGCTCCCTTCAACATGCCACTGCTTACCACTGAACATGGAGACTTCAAGATGTACTTAACCTTGATGGAGGGAGACCTTGTATCTAATAAAGAGGAATCAAAATTCCAAATTACTGCAAAGCACTGCAGCAGGCAAACTGCAATTCCAGTCATATGAAACCTCTGTTTACAGTAAAATGATGATGTGATTCACGATGACGCTAATAGAAGGACTCAACTGCCTACCTAGTCATATTCCATATATTTATAATATATAATTTCATTTTCATACTAGCTTATTACACATATTAAAGCAATACTTTTCCTTGTACAGCCAAGATTCATTGATAAAACAATGAAGTGAACTAACACCCTTCCTAAATAAAGTTTCACCAATAGCACCGTATGTTAATGGACCTATTTCATTGTTAATGTGACTGACTGCTTATTGATTCTTGCAGGAATCTAGCAAGGGCTTCAGAGTACAATTTAGTTTGGAGAGCTCTGGGTCCAACATCTATGCTCAATTACAACTTTCAGAAGGGGAGATCAATAAAATTTAAATTGCTTATGGTAATCACAACTTCAAATCATTGCGATCAGCATAAGCAATCTGCTGACCCCAGCCAAGCTCCTAAATTGAAACTTGTAATGAGTGGTCATTTAGTTTGGGTCCATTCATATTATTTTGGAGGCAGGTGATGAACAATTAAAGATCAGCTAGCACCTTCTCTGCACAACATCCCCATCTTTATTCCCAAAGTATTAATATGCAGTAACCCTTGGGTTCACGCTTTTGCACTTCTTTAATGGGTATTCTGTATGAATAAGCAATTATATTTTCTATTAAACAATTTCAGTGTAATTGAATTAGCAGTTATAATATTGCTAGGGCAAGCAAAAGCTTTCCTAGGGAAAAATTAAGTGATATTGGGTAGTGCAAATTAATTTATAGAACTGAAAAATGTAACCAATTAAATAGAATTGCCTTTGCTCCCCCCACCCCACCAAAATACAATTAAGCAGCACATTGTTTCAAAGACTATGTTTCAGAGCAATTTGTTTTCAATCATAATAGCTGTTTTTCATTCATTATGAAAAGCTGTCTATTATAATGAAAATTTCATAGGCAGTTTTCCTTGACAAAGCAGGTTGCAAGTTTAAACAAAGATAGCCTGCAGATTACTTCCTTGATAAGGAGTCACCTTAGAATTACATTTTAATAAATCATTGAAAATAAATCTTCTGCATTACAGCGTGAAGGTTTAGAAAAAGAAAAAGCAAATAGAGAGAAACTAATCAATGGAAATCTCCAGCTGCCAATATAATAATAGATGGACCAATGCTAATATATAAAGTGTATTACACTCACACACACAGCCAAAAAGAAAAATGTAAGATAAATACCACGGAAGTCAACTGTCACAAATGAGACTTGAGTAATAGTCCCATCTTTACCATTCATCATTCCTACTGGGCCTCCTCCAAGCACTTTGCTGAATTATAAACTAGGGTATTTAGGCCACATATTTTGCAATCGAATAAGATGGCCATCTTTAGATTACTACTGAGATTTAAAGCATCCTACCAAGCTTTTCCAAACAAAATAAAATATAAATATATACAGATATATGTAATGTATGTGTATATAATACATATAATATATGATATATATTAATATGTATATAGTTAGAAAAGAATTTAAAACTGTTGTTGGAGCAACTGTAAATATTTAATAAACGTGCATTAGTAAGAAATTTGTAGTAAAAATATTTAGTAATACCAATGTCATCTCTTTTATGAATGCCTGGATCTGAAAAGACCACAGGTCTGTCCATGTGAATTCCATAAAAAAAGGATGGTTTAGATTCTTTAGAATTGTTTAGATTTTTGGGATAGCACTTAAGAGGCTTTTATGTACGGAATGACAAGTCAGGTTTCTAACTTGGGTTCACTGAGGGCTGACCGGAAGGGCAGAGTGGACCAGAGCCAGGAAGGCCGGGTAGTGACTCCTGAGTTAGTCCAGGTTAGGAGGTGAGCATTTAAATTAAGGAAGAAGTGGAGAAGGAAAGGAAGTCATCAGTTTTCAGAAGCTAAATTGACAGAATTTCACTTTTGATTGGCTGTGGAGAAGGAGACGACTCGAGAATAGCTTGAAGGTTTCCATTGTGGAAAAACTGAAAGGCTGATATCACTACTTATAATTAGAGATGTAGATCAAGGTGTATGCAGAGGAGGTGACTAAGTTCATGTGTTAATTATGAGCATTTCCAAAAGACTCAATTAGATTAATGTTATTCCTGGACCCTCTGCCTCTACTAAGACAGTAGTGATTGAAAAAGGCATTTATTACAGAAATAACTACTGATGTTCTTAGGTAAGTTAATCATCAAATAATCTCATCTACCTTTTAAATCAGTGTGAGTTAGGTTCATTGTCTGTGAGGCTGTGGCTTCAGCCCTTAGAATTTTTTTGCAACCTAATAATATAGCTAATCTTTGGATTGGTACTAAGGTTTAAAGGTATACTAACAATTTTCTCAAAATATATATTTTATTCAGACTCTAAGATTTAATGATACACACAGTGAATAATGCTTGGAACCTGTAGGAAACTTCATCTAACATTCAGAAAATAGTTGACAAAATTTTATATTCATCTAAAGGAAGTGGATATCAAAATTCTCCAGTTGGGAACAATAGTGAAGCTAAGTGTTTCTAGGTTTCTAAAGTTGAAGAAACTATAACTAGAAGGTTTTAAATTTTTCTTTTTATTTTAAAAGTAGGGAGACATCCTTGAGCCTGGCACAATATCTGGCACAGAATAGAAAGTCAATAAATGGGAAATATGTATATTTATATTTGAAATGTAACATGAACAGCTGCCCATACATTTTAATTTGCCTGAATATTAGAAGCAGTTATTTATGTATTTTAGTATCAAACAAATAAAAACATTTAATAACTCAGTATAACTCTAAACACACACACTATACTTATTTATTTATCACCTATTCTGTTTTAATAACTTACTCCTAAAAATTTTTATGGTTACACAGTATTAACAATATAGTTCATATTTGAATTTTTTGGAAATAGTTGCAAAATATATAAACTTCATGGATAAGAAAAGATTTCCATGAGTTTCATGATCATTAGAAACTTAACTTTTTTATACCTGTTTCTGGAATTTTTAAGATCTGATGAGATATGACAGTAGGTAATGAAGTGTTTTTCCTCTTACACAGTTATCTCATTTATCCATTTTCTTTAATAGACTACTATTCACATGATGAGGCTTTTTGATTCTGCTGTTTCTTTTCATTTTGTAGCATCATCTGCTTTATCCTCTGAGAACTCCCCTATGCTATTCAGCATTCCCATAGACACAATCCTTAATGTAACTTAACTTAAAACTTCATTTCACTTTATCCAATATTAAGTACCTACCATGTGCTGCAATGGGTGAAAAAAAGTTAAATTAAATTCTTTCTTATATAATTTCTTCCTCTTTGGTGATATCAATGAGTACCATATGTTCCAACTATCCTACCTCTGGATATTTATCTGAAGTTAATTTGAAAAGATTATGTGTATCCCTGTGTTCACTGCATTATTCACAATAGCTGAGATATGAAAACAACCTACCTGCCCATTGATGGATAAATAAAGAAGATGTAGTATATATATGCGGTGGAATACTACTCAGTCATAAAAAGATGAATTTTTGATATTTGCAACAACATGGATGGACGAGGGTAGTATGTTAAATGAAATGTCAGACAGAGAAAGATAAATACCATATGATCTCTTTAATATGTGGAATATAAAATTAATAATAAATGAACAAAACAAAAGCAAAAGCATAGATACAGAGAACAGAGTAGTGGTTATCAGAGTAGAAGAGGGGTGGGAAAGGGGAAAGTGGGTCAATTGCATAGTGATTGATAGAAATGAAACTTGGTGGTAAGCACACTGCAGTGTATACCGAAGTCAGAATATATTATACACATAAACATATAATACTACAAACCAATGTTACCTTAAAAAAACAGGAGTGACATTGCTCTGAAAATTCAATGGACCTTTTACGCTTCAGCTTCTAAACCTCCCTTTCCTCATTTATAAAATGGAGATCAAAATAGTACCCACTTGAAAAAGAATAGATACATGTATATATATAACCGAATCACTTTGCTATATAGCTAAAACTAATACACCATTGTTAATCAATTACACTCCAATATAAAATAAAACAAATTTAAGTAGTACCCACATTATAAATTTGTGGAGGGAAAAAAAGGCAATGTTTTCTATAAACACTTTAAAACAGTCCCTGAAACATAGAAGGTATTCAATCAATGTTGACTTCTATTTTCCTTTGTAAGGATCCATTTTTCAAACCGATATGATAGATTATTATGAACTATGTATGCCTGATGCACTTACATCTAATTATTGTTCTTAAAATTCTCTGAACAAATGCCTTCCTGTAGCCAATATCAAAATTTTCATTCCACCATATTTTATTTATACCTACTTGGTAATCATTTACTGCAATCTTGGCCCAGGTGGTACAAATATGAGTAAGATCTGTATCCAGTATAGAATTTTAGTTCAATAAATACTCTCTTCCTTCATATTTTCCTAATGTGAGACATCTGACACTAACTTTTCCTGGTTCTCAAATCTCCCTAGTCTTTCTTCTTTGTCTATTTAAATTTATTGACCATTTTTTAGTATTAACTACAAGTTGTATCAATGAATCAACTTTGCTGCCTTGAATTCTTCTTTACACACTCTTACCTAAGATACATTTTTACTCACATGGGGTGTTTTTTTCCAATAGGAAAATTATATCTAAAATGATTTATCCCTGATCTCTTCTTCCTCTACATCTGTGCAGGTTATTTTGTGATATCAAAAATCAAACTTGTGAGACAGCTTAGTAATTGTTGAGAAACAAAGGACTTCAGAGTCAAATAGGCCTATCTGATTCCTACCTATGTAACTTATCTGCATGACCTCCGTCAACTTATTTGACATCTTTGTCCTTTTTTCATCTTTACGATGAAAGTAACCATACCTACTTTTGAGGGTTATGATGAGGATAAATTGAGAGAGTGAAGTACAGAGCTTTGTACAATGCCCTTGTTATCTCAGTATCATTGGAAAGAGAAGAATTGAAGAGAGATTAAATTATCACTATTTAATTATTGAACTATTGAATACATTGTTCTTGTAAGCTTCCAGAATTTTCTATATATCGTACATGAGCTATGGAGTCCCAACTTTAAAAATTGTAGCAATTTTATTTGAATATTAGAAAAAATCAGTTTCTAGATGAAATATTAATGTATGCATGCTCAGTCACTTAATTGTTTCTGACTCTGTGACCCCATGAACTGTGTAGCCTGCCAGGTTCTTCTGTCCATGGGATTTTCCAGGCAAGAATACTGGAGTGGGTTGCCATTTTCTTCTCCAGGGTATTTTCCTGACCCAGGAATTGAAACCTGTGTTTCCTGCATTTGTCTCCTGAAGTGGCAAGCAGATTCTTTATAACTTGAGCCACCTGGGAAGCCCTATCTTACTTGGAAACAGTGTCATTGCAGATGTAATGTTATTTCAGGACGGTGGGCCCCTCACCCATGTGACAAGTGTTCCTATAAAAGGGAATAATTTGGAGATAAACATGCATACAGTGAGAAAGTCATGTGAAGATGAGGGCAGAGATTGAGCTGATATTTCTGCAAGCCAAAGAACATCAACAAGAGCTGGGAAAGCACCAGAAGAGAGGAGAGGCACCAAACAGATTCTTCTTCACAGGTCTCAGAAGGGATCAATTTTTTTTTCTTATTTTTATTGAAGTATACTCAATTTGTGGGCTAAGTCACTTTGGTCGTGTCAGACTTTTTGTGACCTTAATGGACTGTAACCCACCAGGCTCCTTTGTCCATGGGATTCTCCAGGTAAGAATACTGGCCTGAGTTGCCATGACTTCTTCCAGGGGATCTTCCCAACCCAGGATAGAATCTGCATCTCTTATGTCTCCTGCATTGGCAGGCAAGTTCTTTATCACTACCGCCACCTGGAACTTGATTTTCAATGTGTTAATTTCTTCTCTACAGCAAAGTGACTCAGTTATACAAATATATACTCGTTTTCATATTCTTTTCCATTATGGTTTGTCACGGGATATTGAATACAGTTCTCTGTGCTATACAGTGGGTCTTTGCTGTTTATCCATCCTATATATATCAGTTTGCATCTGCTGATCCCAAACTCCCATTCGTTCCCTTGGATTTGTGGCCTTCAGACCTGTGAGACTGTACATTTCTACTGTTTGAGCCATCCATTTTGCTGTCCTTTGTTATTGCAGCTCTAGGAAACTAATACATCATATTCCATAATTAGAAAATGCTTAGCTTCAATTAGAATACAAACACATATACATACATATGCATTGATATGTATGAAGAATATATAAATCAGAAAATGTATTTGATTGATTGTTTAAAGTAAACTTTGATTGAAATACTGAGCAATTAAACATAGAATTCAATAATAAACATTAGAGTCTCCAATTGAGAAGAATAAGGAAAGAAAACTTCAAAATTATAACGGCTTTTTATATCAGAAATGTCCCTAAATATATTTCCTCCTCTTTGAAGTCTAAGAGGATGTAGCTATCTCTAAATTGCCTCTCTCAGTTTTTAACAGCTCCCTAAATGGGTTTCCTGAGCCCATGAGAAGAGCAGAAGATGCTTTCCCTGTCAGCATTCTTGGTTCATATCACACTGGCTAGTTGCCTCTGTGGAATTCTGATTTTCTTATGAGACTGCTTTTCCCATTTGCCTTGCATTTCTTTTTGTGTCCCTTTCTGTGAACCCTGTAAGGGTAAGATTTAGAACAGTTCTACAAAATTTAAGAAATACCTGGTTGACCAATGCCTACAAATCAGCAAACCATGTACCCTTTTTTCCTGCAGAAAAACCATGATTGATCTTTTAGGCACATCTTATCATAAAACCTTCCTTCCTAAAACTACTAGGGGACCACTTGTAGTTGAAAAGGTCTCAGTTCAGGGCTGCAACATTTTAATGTCCAGTTGTCCACTGGAACATAGTTGCAGCTGGTTCTGTTAGGAAAATATCTTAGGGATATTTTTAAGAGGATTTTTAGTTTACAGAAATGTGTCATAGTGATTAAAAACATCAGCTCTGGAGTTAAACTAGACTAGATTCAAATAGCTGGTGGTTTTGTTCTGTGGCTATAATAGCTGCTGGTCCTGGGATTATTAGGTAACCTCCATAAATAGAGTCCTCATCTCTTCTAGTAATAATACACCCTTGCAAGGTTTTGGGGAGGATTAATGAGATAATGTATGTAAAGTACTTAGCATAGCACTTGGACCAAAATGTTGAATATGAAATGCTCTATAAAGGCATATTGTATTCTTCTTAGCAGTGGTATGTGTTAGTCAGTCGTGTCTGACTCTTTGTGACCCCATGGACTGTAGCCCACCAGGCTCCTCTGTCCATGGGATTCTCCAAGCAAGAGTACTGGAGTGGAATGCCATTCCCTTCTCCAGGGGATCTTTCTGATCCAAGGATGGAACCTGGATCTCCTGCATTAGCAGGCAGAGTCTTTGCAGTCTGAGCCACCAGGAAAGTGAACTTTAAATGGGGTGGTGGTTCAGTCGCAAAGTAGTGTCCGACTCTTGGGACCATATGGACTGTAGTCTGCCAGGCTCCTCTGTCCGTGGGATTCTCCAGGAGAGAATACTGGAGTGGGTTGCATTTCCTTTTCCAGTGGTAGTCATGTCAATAGCATTTCCAATTTTCAGAGTCATAATCAACAGTGGGACATTTCAGCTTGGCAGACTGAATGCCTTCACAGTGATCATAAGGCAGCTAAATGTGTTCAGGATTATTTGGCCACTTCTTATTGACACAATCTAAGTTGGGCCTCTGAATATTAGGACGTAGAATTTGAAATCACTTACTGGTATATGATGTGGCACTCTTTGCTACCCACACAAATACAGGGTTTACTCAAGGAAAAACCAATATGTGACACAAAGATATAATAAAGAAACGAACTGTAAATAATTATTTTTAATCGCATAGTTCATTGAAAGGCAAAGTAAGAACTTTTCAACACTCTACAGTTTTCAGGATTTTGTACTCTGCCCACGTTTAGTTCCTCTGTCAGACCTGCCATTTTGTGTGTAATATAATACTGCTTAAGGTTATCAATCTTTAAAAAAGTATACCATTGCTTTATAGCCACTCCTGCTTTGCAATACAAATGACATAATTACTTGTTCTGGCTGGAGGGGGTCCAGTTTCTCTAGTTCATTTTTTAAATGCAAATCTTATTAAGTATTTTATCCTAAAATGGCTAATGCAAAAAGGGCAGTCCTAGACTAAGATGGACAACATGCCTAAAAAATAAATACTAGGCAAATAATGAAACCTGAATTAAATCAGTGCACTGGAAACCAAATTGATTACTTATTGAAATATGTTAACATGGTGTAATGGGTAACAGCCAAAGTCAGATATACAATAATATTCCATGAATCATTGTCAGATAATCACAAAGTTTTATATGAGCTATAAGAAATTTTAAAAATCTTTGCCACCAAAATCTAGATGCTCATAAAAAAATTACAGGTAGTTATCTGTGTATTATATAGTTCAGTTTAAGGACTCTTCTTTTTTCAGGTCCTCTTTTTTTTTTTTGCTTTTCTCTAGAAGTCATAGGTCTGTTGTCAAATAGAATAATGGACAATTCTTCTATTAACATCTTGAAAGAAACTTTTACAAATGCTAAATGCATTATTTCTACTCAATTCATTTTAAGATTTCAGCTATGCAACAAGGTTTTTTGAAAAATTCTTTTTATTTGGAAATGTGTAATACATATAAAAATATAGTTTTCATACTTTCATATGTGTGCAGTTTAAAGAATAGAAAAATAAATGCTTTTGCACCATACAGACCACTGTCCTAGCCTAAAATATTTGTAGTTTCTGTCTTTGGAGATACCTGGGTGGAGCGATGCCTTTTAAGAGACTGCTTTAATTTTGAAACTATACTGAAAACAACTAATTGTTGGGTTGCTTTAAATATTGGTTTCTAGAATGTATCCATTCCCACTGTAGTTTAAAAAAATTAAAAAAAACATTGTTTCGAAGTCCAGTTCAAAGAATTTGCAATGTAATTTTGAAAACTGAAATGTTAATACTTCCAGTGTGGCTCAGCGGTTAAGAATCACCCTGCAATGCAAGAAAATGCCTGCAATGCAGGAGATGCGGGATTGATCTCTGGGTGGGGAAGTTCCCCTGGGGAAGGGATTCATACCCACTCCAATATTCTTTTTGGGATAATCCCATGAACAGAGCAAACTTGTAGGCTACAATTCATGGGATCGCAAAGAGTTGGACATGACTGAGCGCGCGCACACACACACACACACATGTTTGTTCAGTGTTTAACAATTACAGAGCAATTCACAACTGTTGTTCTTTTTCAAATTATTTATAAACTTGAAAAGTATAATTCCTGAGCAATGTTTATTAATTTCACAACATTTAAATAGTAGTAGGGAAAAGCTGGGACAGCAAATCAATGCAAATGTTAATAAATGTACTACTTTTGAACTTTAGATTTGGTCTTTTATGCCTCAGTTTCCCCATAGATATGCTTGAAAAACATACGAACCACCTCCCAGGATTGACAAGATATTTGAGTATTTCAGTACGTCTGATCAAAGAGAGCTCAGCAAAGTGGGGAAAGACCATTGACTCATGCTGGGAAGAAAGCAACTTCATTAGCACATCCTAGGGGTGCCCCTTTGAAAGTGTGTTAAATTGTGTTAACAGTTTGATTCAGAGGCGGGAGTGAGACAAGTTTGAACTTGTCTCATTAATATACTAGTGTGATTCGGAGGTGGGTTTTGCAAGCCTGTTACAGTATTTTCTCACTGCTCTGTCCAGAATTCTTTCACTGTCTACCTCTCAGCAGCTGACTGTTATCAAGGCTCCGTTCTTGAGTGATTTCTAGCCGTAAGACTCTTGTTTGGTTTCAGTCATCACAGACTATTAGCAATTCATTTTCCCAAGGAAGGGTCATTTCAATGTATTATTCTCTTGTTTCAGCAGCCCTTTGTCTTCCCCTTGAAGAAGAAACTAACCACCTTGCTTTCCTGAGAGGCCGGCACTGAGGCAAGCATATTGTTTTTTGTGATGAGAGATGTAGAAGGAGGCCCAAGTGACTGGACATACGCACCCTAAGGGTTATCTGTGCAACCAATAATTAAGTTCTTAGAGGCTGATTACTTTCTGTTGCTTAGATGCAAAGCAAACAGAAGTGTCGTACACAGGATAAAAGCCAAAGCGCTGAGTATGTGTAAACCTCTTTTGGAAGATTTATTACATGTCATGATGTGGCTATAACTTATTCTCATCTGTCCCCCTTGGCACTTACCAACAGTGATGAAAATGGAGAGTCTTTACTCAGGGAACTCTTGACTGCATTACTATTAAATTATTTGCATATTGGTAGCACAGAGGGATCCTAGGATGGCATTTTTCCAAGTTTCATTACCCTAACCCTCACCACTCAATGATAGTTTCCACAATTCCAATGAGGTGGAGAGAAAATCATGTAACTGTTTGCCTTCTGAGTATTTTCACTGTTAACTAATAAAAAATGCAGTTAATGACAATAAATGAAAGAATGGAAGGATGGAGAAATGGATGGGTAGAAGGACTCAGTTGTTAACAGAGAAAAGTATATGGGTCATGGGGGGAGGGATTTAAATGAATGAGTGCAATTCTATTGCAAAGCCACAGAGCCCCCTATTGGTAATACAATATAGTTTATCTTGCTTATTGCCATGCTATTTTGAAGAACACTTCCATCATTAGATCACTCATTATGCCATAAACAGATAGCCATGGATCTTTCTCCGTCCAACTGTGTGCCTCTCACTAACTTCCAAATATATTCACCTGGATATGCACTACCATATACTCACCTTAACAACAAGTCTTAATGTAGAGTTCAACATTACCATCATTTTTTTTTTCCCATCTTCATATGCTTAAAATTGGGCTTTCCTGGTGGCTCAGTGGTAAAGAACTGCCGGTCAATGCAGAAGACATGGGCTCACTCCCTGATCTGGGCAGATCCCCTGGGGAAGGAAATAGCAACCCATTCCAGTATTCTTGCCTGCGAAATCCCATGGAGAGAGGAGCCTGGCAGGCTACAGTCCATGGAGTTGCAAAAGAGTCGGACTTGACTCAGTGACTAAACAACAAATGTTTAAAATTACCAGTGTCTTTATGGGCTATTTCTAATAATTGTTTGCTTGTCTTTTAAATATCTAATCTTCCCCCACCTTACTTACAAATGAGATCTAAGTTAAAGTGAATTTCTGCCTTTCAGATCTATTAAGGTAATGTTTCCTACTTTCCCCTTGGATTTAGAATCTTCCACCCTGCTCTACTGTCAACACATTAATGCATTTTATTAGCAGAATCAGGATAGTTTGGGATGACATTGGAGACAACTAAAGGGCTCTCAAATCTGTAGTAACCTCCCAATATAATTATTTAAATAATAAGAGAATCAGCAAATATGTGTTTGAAATCATTTTTAACCCAATATTATTTTTGCTGATCTGTGTTACACACTTTAAACTTTTAAACTATATTTACTAGGGTAATGCAACCTGAAGGCAAGTCACCTGAATCTGTTTTCAGGTACAGATTCACCCCGAATCTCCACCAACACAAAAATTCAGGAGCCATTACTCCTTTTCTTTCACCCTGACATTTTTCAGGTTAGTTTCCTCATGTGCATCCCTGCAGTAAAATCTTAATCCTGCTCACGCTCAGCTGATAGCTGAAATAACCATAGTCTCCACATCTATCCCATTCCATAGTGCTTTAATCCAATTAGTCCTCAATTCAAAACTCTTACTCTTCTTAGAAATTCTTCCCCATTGAACCCAAATCCTTGGTTCATCCACAAATCTATACAAACCCTCTTTTGTTAGTCATACAAATTAGTTTAAAATTCAATAAGTATTTAATTAATTTGAAGTACAAGAGAGTTCGTAAATATAATGTTTACATTTCTGTCCCATTTTCAGCCTTTTCTGGATTCTTTTAATCTGGTATCCTTTAAATATTGTTCTTCCTTAATCTTATTTTAAAAAATTCTTCTTAAAAAAAACATTCTTCTTTCTTTGGCCCTTGTTCAATCTCCCTTGAAAAATCTCAACACCCCTTACAACTTCTTTTAACTACTACCAGCATACAGACAACTGTCGATGCCTATTCAACATTCTTATCAGGGTATACTGGAATTCATTCCAACTCAACAAACCTATTTATTCAACAGTCATTTATTAAGAAACTTTCAGTTTGGACCATGACAAAGTACTTAGTCTTGTAATTAAATTTCCACCATAAACAAACAGAAAACCTAGACAAGACCTAAGTTACAAGACTTGAGCTACCAGATTTTAAAATACAGTAATTAAGAAAAACTTACCAGTAGTATAGAATAGACAATCCAAAAGGAAACCAATACAAATAGGATTGCCCAATTTGCTACATTGTTTCCAATAGAAGCTAGTGGGAGTAAAGATGATCTTTTCAATAAGTGATTCTGGAGCAACTGCATATCTCTATGGGATATAAACACCTTGAACCTTTCCACACACCGTACAGAAAAATTAATTTGAGGTGGCTATTAGACCTAAATTTGAAAGGTAAACAATCAAATTTCTGAAAGAACCACAACACACTATCTTCATGAAATTGGATGAGATAAAGTTTCCTTAAAAGAACATATAAAGAACTAATAGATAAAGGGAAAATAATAAATTGGACTCAAGAGCTTCTGCTCAACAAAAGAAAGGCAAACCACATCTGAGAAAATATACTTGCAATACCTCTGACAAAGGAATTGCATCCAGATTTATAGAGAATTCAAACAAATGAATAAGAAAAAGACAACCAATCCGACTAAAGATGTGCAAAAGTATTAAAGAGGCGGGGACTTCGCTGGTGGCCCAGTAGTTAAGAATCTGTCCTGCAATGCAGAGGACTTGGGTCTAATCCCTGTTCAGGGAATTAAGATCCCACATGCAGCAGAGCGGTTAAATCCATTTGCTGCAACTACGGAGCCTGAGAGCCACAATTAGAGAGTTCATGTGTGCCTCAAGGAAAGATCCTGCCTGCACTTAAGACCAGACAAATAATAAATAAATATTTAAAAATTAAAAAAATAATTGGAGAGGCACTTTACAAAAGATGGTATTCAAATGGCCAATTCAAATATAAAAACTTGCTAAACATCATTGTTCATTAAGGACATAAACGTAAACTCTATCGACAAGACTAAAATCAAGGACTAACAATATTGATTGTTGGCAAGGATATGAAACAACCAGGACTTGTATTTAATTTTGGGGTGTATAAACTGGCCCAGACATATTTAGGAAGCAATAATACATTATAAGGCTAATCATGTACCTATCAAATGACCAGTCAATCTAATGCCTAGGTATATACTTAAAAAATAGTGTGTGCTTAGTTGATCAGTGATATCTAACTCTTTGCCACCCCAGGACTGCAGACTGCCAGGCTCCTCTGTCCATGGAATTCTCCAGGCAAGAATACTGGAGTAGTTTGCCATGCCCTCCTCCAGGGGATCTTCCCAACCCCGAGATCGAACCCAGGTCTCCCACATTGCAGGTGGATTCTTTACCATCTGAACCACCAATAGTGGAAACAGCCACAAAAAATAATAGGTACAAAAAATATTAATAGTAACTTTGTTTGTACGCATGTGTACTTTTATTTATTGGTAAATTGTATGATATGGTAATGCACACAAAGCTAAGTGTAGAGCTCAGTCATTTTTACATTGTATACTTCCACACAAGTGCTGTTCAGATGAAGGCATAGAAAAGTTCCAACTTCCCAGGACATTCCTTATTGCCCCTTCTAGTCAACACCTTCTCTGCACCACCAGAGGTAACTTCTGTTCTAACTCTTATACAGTGAATTAAAGTACACATGTGTACAAATAATCTTTATATTATATTATTATTATATCATTATGATGTAGTTGCCACTGTATTTAGAGTTAGGACTTGAATGAATATCCTAGCACAAAATCTATGGGTAGAGGTAGAAGTTGTCGCTTCAACAGTCAAATTATAATATCATACCATTAATTCATTTTCAGAGTTATTATCATGTTATTGTGAAAATATCTAGGATAGAAGCAACTAAGTCTTTTGGAAGTTGATGGAGAAGACTTCACTCAAGAACCAATTTTGAGCTTGGAATTTCAAAAGAAACAGAAATGTGTTGGAGAGAGAGAAAATAGGTTAGGTGGAATTTGATATTTCAGAAAGACTAATACATACATACATACATACGTATATATATATATAGTGAGCTCTCTACCTGAGAAATTTTGTCATAAGAAGCCACCATACTGGCAGGAGTATAACAAGTACCATCAGCATTTGTGGACAGAAGGAAAGATTGAGACTGTTTTAGGGCAAGACCACAGTGAGCCAAGAAAGGAAAGATGAGGATCTCATAAAAGACAAAGGCAGAATTTCAAGCTGCGGGTGTGCATGCTCAGTCATTCAAACTTGTCTGACTCTGGGACTCCATGGACTGTAGCTCGCCAGGCTCCTCTGTCCATGGGATTTCCCAGGCAAGAATACTGGAATGGGTTGCCATTTCCTTCTCCAGGGAATCTTCCCAATCCAGGGATTGAAGCCACATCTCTTGTGTCTCCTGAATTGGCAGGTGGATTCTTTACCACTGCACCACCTGTGAAGCCTGAATTTCAAGCTATTTCTGCATTAAACATAATTGGACTTATAGTCTGATTGGAGGGGCAAGATAAAATTTATTCTTCCAATCATGGAGAATATTATCCTTGTATATTTCTGGGTTTCCACCTTGTCACGACACTGAAATAGACACTTCCTGACCTACCTATTTCTTACTAAAACAATATTACATTAATTATAAATGAATGAGAATTTTTCTCAAAGAATGTATTTTTAAGGTTCACCATGTCCCTCTTGGAACCTGAGAAATGCTACTCTGAAATAGTCCTCTGGTTTTGTGGCAGGATTGCATGCTATCGTAGGGGAATATGGGTAGTTTTCTATCTGACTTTTTTACATGTCTTACTCTTTTCCATACAATTTATGTTACACTGAGAAGTTGGAGATTCCCCACCTTTCATCTATAAAAATATTCTGTGTTGTCAAACCCTTTGAGCAGTACATCTGCCAAGCTTTCATGTTCCATCTTTCCCATTAAAAATCTGCACCACGAATAAATACCGCCCCCCAGTAGTTAGTTAAAATAGTACCCTGCCACCTTTCACCCCTTTTGCTCACAAAGTAATCTAAACCCAGCACATTAAGGGAGAGATCAAAGTGATGTTGCTGTTTTATATACAGTAGGTGCAGTTGGCTCATTTGTGAGTTACCACTCTCTAGGGCAGAGATAAGACATATGAACAGTTAGCTGTGGCCTTTCACCTGCAAAATCGAGTTCATAGTGAAATATATGTGATGCACAAAAGAGATAAATAGGAAGAGATGTAGAAATCAACACAAAGAGGGAACGGAGGCAGAAACTAGACAAGATTTAAACGTTTTCTCGATGTTGAAATGTCACAGGATTTAGAATGAATAATTACCACAGAATTTAAATTTCTTTGTACCTGCTACCACAGGGAATAGGCCTTATTATCTCCGTCCAACAAACACAGGACAGACAGACCAGGCGCCATGCAACCTCTATTATATGTTAACCCCTGAAAGTACCCTGCTAAGCAACTTCTGAAAACTCTTTTCTAAATTTGAACCTGATTTATCTCCCAAGTTACGAGCTTCATCACCAGACAGTCTGGTTCAAATATCAAACATTGTTCTTGAAAGGAGAGAAGTTACTCCCCCACCGTTAATGTAATTTTATCCCAGTGGCTGAGGATCACGTTTGCCATCGTGAGGCACATTTTGCTTTTTCTTTTGTCCTCCACTCCTTTTATAGAAAAAGCACATTAATGCCAGCCAGTATGTGTAATGCAGATGTCCAGACACTTCAAGAAAGTTCCGGAAGGAAAATGGAAGGTTTGACAAAACAGGCAACGTACATATCTTGCAGTATTTCTCTTAAGGATGTCTTCAGTTTTGTGCCACATAGCAGATTTTGTGAGCTGAGGTGCATTGCACTATATTTAGCATAATGTCTTCCAAGAGCAGGCAATATTTAAAAAAAAATCTTTTTACTGTGCCACATAGGTAAGTCCAGGCATGCTAAATAATTATATTTTAAAAAATCTTTTTAATATTTATTATTTGGCTGCACCAGGTCTTAGTTGCAGGGGATCTTTAGCTTCAGCATATGGGATCCAGTTCCCTGACCAGGAATCAAACCCAGGTCCCCTGCACTGGGAGCATGGAGTCTTAGCCACTGGACCACCAGGGAAATCCTCAAATAATTTTAAAATGATGTGTGCACTGTGACGATAACTGGGTCCTTTCAGAAAGGCAACAGGGGATACTGTAAGACATTTAATCTGGATTTCTCACTTTCTATGTGACAAACTACCAATAAGTTAGCTTCTGATAAAACTCATGAACAAACACATCTGTAAGGCGTTAATGTCCATTTATTCTAACTCTTACTGTCTCTCATTTCTGCACTCACTCATCTTTTCCAAGCCAATTTTGTGATCCCTTCCATTAGGCATGTTTGCAAAAGGATGGACAGTGTCTTCCTTCTCTTTTGAAAATGCTTAAACTTTGGAAAGTGATCCTGCTAAGAGCAGTGGACAGGGGGAGAAGAGAGTGATTTGCCTTCACAAATGGCCAGAGGAAGGAAAGGCTATTTCCCCAGGCTGGGGAATCTGAGGTCTCCAAAGCATCATGAATTTGAAAGCCAACTTGCTCCAGCCATCCATGAAGATGATAAAATGGAAGAGTAATGGGGGCTAGTCTGGGGCAAATTTCTGGAAGCCACTTAATTCTGGGCACAGGGTCTTCTTATTTTGCAAGAGTCAAGTGTCACCAGATTTGAGGGATCAAAAAGAACCAGAGATTCAGCCTGGCATACAGGTGCTTCTTCCATATGCTTCAAACAGGCATTTCTGACAATTATCTACCACTCTCAAAGAGATTTTTTTCCAGAGCACAGCCTTTGGTTGCCTAAAGTCACCCAACTTTGGTTCATAACATGCCCTCTCTCTGGGATATGCTCTAAACATTTCTCCCAAACTGTCTAATCTTACTCATCTTCTAAAGACTAGTCTTCTTTCTACAGGAAGTCTTCCTGGAGTATTCTAGGTTTTAATAAGCTTCCTTTTCTCTAACTAAATCATTTATGTCCTTACTCCTCACTTCAAGATTAATTGCAACAGTTTTAATTTTAATGTAGTTATTACTATTCAATTATTTAAATGGCCTGAACTTATATAATTTTAAGCTCTCTGAAGGCAGTAATCATGTCATATCATTCTTCATATTAACCACAGTGCTTTGAAAAACATTATTGCTTGGTGGTTAAAATTTAGCATAGATATTGAAATCAGACTCCCTGGGATTAAGTCCTGGTTCAACCACTAACTAGTTCCATGTCCTCAGACAAGTTACTTAATTTTTATGCCTCAGTTTTCTCTTTAGTGCCATATAGGCATAACAATAGCAATTATTTCAATAGAGTTGTGAAAATTAAATGAGTCTATACATTTAAAGAGTAAGAGTAGCACCTAATAAATGTTAGCTGTAGTAACAATTTTTAATTATTACTGCAATTTTGTTCACAGTTTTCCTGGAATATCTTTTTTCATTGTTTTTACTTGTGTAGATTCAAGTAGAAAATATTTCTTTTGTTTCTATTAGTACAAAGCACTGTTCTACACACAATGGAAATGGAAAAACATATGCAAAATATTTCTCTCTCAATAAACTTAGAAGGTGAACAATACCTATTCTTTAAGAAAAACTTACTCCATCTGCTTGATCAAGTCTTTCTGAAAGCTTTCTCTGAATGTGCCCTTGTTAGTCAGCCTCTCCTTCATGTCCAACTCTTTTCGACCCCAAGGACTGTAGCATGCTAGGCTTCCCTATTCTTCACCATTGCCCAGAGTTTGCTCAAACTCATATCCATTGAGTCAGTGATGCCATCCAACCATCTTGTCCTGGCCTATCACATGTCATAGCTTGCATAATGAGATTATGAAATGCCTGAGGACAGGGCCTATCTTATTGTCCATTTTAGCACTCCTAATATCTACCAGAATGTTTTTCACTTTGTAAGCACTGAGTAAATACTTAGTGATTGATTTGGCCCTGATGGCTCAGGGGGTAAAGAATCCACCTGCAGTGCAGGAGACACTGGAGACACTAGTTCAATCTCAGGGTTGGAAAGATCCTTAGGAGAAGGAAATGGCAACCTACTCCAGTATTCTTCCCTGGGAAATCCCATGGACAGAGGAGCTTGGAGAGCTACAGTCCAAAGGGTCGTAAAGAGTCAGACACAACTGAGTGAGCACATCTTGGCTTCATTTGTCATTATTTCTTTAGCACAAATCTCAACAAAACCAAATGTGTATGTGCTCAGTCACATCTGACTCTCTGCAACCCCATGGACTGCAGCCTGCCAAGTTCCTCTGTCTATGGGATTTCCCAGAAAGAAGAGTAGAGTGGGTTACCATTTCCTTCTCCAAGGGATCTTCCCAACCCTGGGATTGAATCCACATCTCTTGTGTGTCCTGCATTACAGGCAGATTCTTTACCACTGGGCCACTTGGGGAGCCTCAAGAAAAGCAAATACTAGTTCTATTAGACATGCCTTATTGTTGGAAGAGGCAGAGTTTCCACAGTGTTGATCTTTGCAGTAATACTAATTAGAAGTTCTAATAATTTTAGTGGAGTCAAGAAATTATGAAGTCAATTTTCAAAAACTGTTATATGTATATATATATGTATGTATAATTCTTGCAGTAGGGTGAAAATAACTTTTTCAAGGATATTACATAGGTCCTATGTTTTGAATTTTTCTAAGTGGATCTTACAACTCATAAGCTATTAAAAATTCAAGGTTGTCTTGGAATAGAATCTGAAGTTACAGTGTCTCTAAGTACAACACAACATTTGATTCTATATTCTATAAAAAGATAATAAGCAACACAATCATGTATGATTTTTAATTTTCCACATTTGATCCTGAGTGGTTTGCCTGTTATTGATCTTCTTGGAGGTCTAGGGTTACAACTGTATTCATAACTTTTATAATTAGAGCTCTGATTTGATTATATACCTTTTTATAACCCTACATCTAGCACTCAGCATGGAAGGAAGGACTAATTACTATTTGCTGCATGCAGAATGGATGAAAATTCTCTTCTGTTAATACAATATCAAAGAATAAAAGAGATTATTTGACAAAAGAGTTTTTAACATAAATCAAACTTCATAGTAAAAATTTGATTGAAATAAGATATATTTTAGCTATAATTTGAAGAAATCACATTTAGGAAAAATAAAACTCAAGGTGGAAGTTACTCTTTGTTTATACATTTAATAGAGATAAAAAAATAAAATCAGTATGAATAATGCATAACAAGATTCTGCTGCATAAACATTCTGCATAATAAACATAAATTTATTATGTTAACTGGGTCCCCTGGAACTAGAATTGTGCCTGGCACATTGGCATATTCTAGGTGCTCAATAAATACAAGCTGAAATTTTTTAAAAGTGAACTTCTTAGTTAAGAGCTCAACTGCCTTCCGTTAGATATATTTAAAAGAGAATCTCAGATAAATTTTAAAATAAACAATGTGAGTTATACAAATCTTCTGAGTTAAGCTAACTGAAAATATCACTTCTATTCTAACTTTCCTTGCTTATGTTCTTTCACGTTCATAGAAAAAATTGTTTTCTAAATGAAACTAATATCAAATGTGATCTTTGCTTATGAGGAAACCACACAGCAAAGCGATTGAAGTATGGTTAAATTTACATTCTGTCAAATCGTTTTACTCTAAGAGTTCTTGGAAATCAAGCATGCTGGCTAATTCCCCAAAGAGAACTGAATATTCCAAAAATAATTCAGAACTCCCACTTGTACCTGCTAAAAAAAAACAGAAGAATAGAAAGAAAGCATAGGAGGTGGGAGAAGAAAGAAAAATGTTAAAAAGAAGAATGGCTGTTCAATTAAGGTGACAATGAATCGTTGAATTACCTAGAGACCAAACAAGTCATGGAATAATTCTCTAAGAGTCTTTCCAAGTATCCAGCTTATAGACACAAGCCAAATCTAGTTGAAGCATGTTGAAAATTGAACAGAATCACACACACTCACACACAAATTGAAATAAAATAAATGAGAATTACTTGGAACTATAATGAGACATAACAAGTGATCACAAGAACTAGTAATTTCCATTGTTTAATCTTGTGTTTTAAAACTAGAAAGTATTTTATAATGTTTTGTAGCTCAACTTTATGACTTTCTACCACCATTCATAAAATGAATCTCTTTCTCATTTGCATAATGTTTCATGATTTTTACATTAAAGATTTGTACTCAGTGATAATTCCATTCATCCATTCATTATTCATTCATTTATCTGTTCATTTAACGAACATTTATGGTGTGCCTATAGGAGGAGTATTCTTATTGGTCCAGCGAGATAGAAATAAATACATGCTTACATAGACATATACACAAAGTACAGTTCCCTAATGGGTTGGTTGAATGGGCAGTGTAATGGAGACTGGGGAAAGAGACAGATACAACAGAAATTAGTTTTGAAAAAGAAAAGCAATTTTCTCTAATACAGGGGGAAAAAATACTAGTGATAATATATATAATTTAGGAATTATAAGTAGGAGATTCCTGACAAAATGGAAAACTAGTACAGACTGCTTACTTTCTCTACTAAATTAACCCTGCAGATTTCAGAGATGAGAGATAGAAGCATAGGTATAAGAAATCAGTATAATAACTAACAGAAAGCTTGGGAACATTGAAGCCTGCCTCAAATTGGGCAGGGGAGGAGGAGGGAAGTGTTTGATGGTTAATTTTATGTGATCCTGACTGGGTCACAGGGTGCACTGTTATTTGGTCAAACTATTCTGGGTGTTTCCATGAAGATATTTCTTAAAATAAGATTAACATTTCAATCTGTAGACTAAGTAAAGAAGATTGCCCTGCCCAATGGGGGTGGGCTTCATCCAATCAGTTGAAGGACTGAATAGAACAAAAAGACATCTTTCTGAGTGAGAAAGAATTCATCCTACCTTACTGCCTTCAAATTCAGACATTGGCTTTTCCTTTCTTTGGGCTTGAATGAAAGCATCAACTTTTCCTGGGTTTCAAGCCTGCTTGTTCTCAAACCACAGCTGTTCTCCTGGTTCTCAGGCCTTCATATTAATCCTGGAACTACACCATCAGCTCCTCTGGGTCCCCAGCTCACCAGTTCACCCTGCAGACCTTGGGACTAATCAGCCTCCATAATCATAAGAGCCAATTCCTTGCAACCTCTCCTTCTCTCTTTCTCCTTCTGTATCTCTGGAGAACTCAGATTATTTGTGTGTGTGTGTGTGTGTGTGTGTGTGTGTGAGACAGAAGAGAGTGAGATTTAGGGGTGAAGATGTACTATTGGCATGACAATGTAAAGTGCCGGATAACAAAAGCAAAAGTAAGAGTTTAGGATGCTGAATCATTTTTAAGCTGTATTTTTGGCTCTCTCCCATTTGTCCCTGAGAGAATCATTATTTGCCCCATCACAACCATGTAGCAGAAATCAACAGAAAAAAATGTTGACTAGGTTATATGCAGGCTGCCCTAGGCATTCATTCATTGACTCCCACTATTCCAACTCCTAACTGAGCTTAAGAGGCATGGGGGGAGGGAGAAGCGTGCCATTTAAGAATGTCAAAGGGGTGAGTGGGACGAATTGAGAGAGTGGCATTCACATAAACACAGCACCATGTGTAAAATAGCTAGTTAGTGAGAAACTGCTGTGTCAAACAGGGACCTCAGCTCAGTGCTCTGTGATGGCCTAGAGGGGTGGGATGAGAGGGTGGCAGGAAGGTTCAGGAAGGAAGGGATATATGTCTACATATAGCTGATCAATGTCATTGTACAGCAGAAACTAACACACACTGTAAAACAATTATACTCCAATTTTTAAAAAATTAAAAGATTAAAAAATCTCCAGATTACTTATAATATTCAATACAATTTAAATGCTATGAATATAGTTTCCCAGCATGTGGCAAATTCAACTTTTGCTTTTTGGAGACTTCTGGAATTAAAGAATATTTTTCTACCAAAATAAAAAAGGACAGAGAATGTCAAAGAAAAAAAAATTGTAACATGTGGTGATGGATGTTAACTAATTTTGTCATAGTGATCATTTCTCCACATTTACAAATATTGAATCATTATATTGTGCATCCAAAACTACCATATTTTATGTCAAATATATCTCAGTTTAAAAATATCAAAAGAAAATTGTAAGAACAAAACATCAACTAAAAAACAATACGAATTTCAAACTTTCAACCTCAACACTAGAGTAATTATAAGAGAATTAGAACATGGCTAAAATGATCCCATATGCATGTATCTCTGAAGAAGAACAAATGTTAAAAATAGTAAGTTTTATAAATGTGAAATTAAAATAACAGTTGAAGCTAGATATACAAAGAGCATAAAATGAGTAGGTGGGAAAAATGAACTCTGAAGAACCTACACCAAGACATATCCTTTCATTTATTTAGAAAAATATTTTTTTGCATTTTGTCTGCATGGCATATGGGAAGGTTCCCTGAGCAGGGATCAAACCAGCAGTGAAATTGCTGGATCCTAACCAGTAGGCCACCAGAAAACTCCCCCATATTCTTTTAAGCACCACTCTTCTAATTTGGTCCTTCTGATTTCCTTTGGACTAAGAAATCAAATTACAAGGATTCTTACAAGAAGGTGTAAATTGAGTCAATATAGCCTGAGAGCAGGACTGGGTTTTCTTACCTCTACATCTACATCTCGGTAAAATTCTCTGATTTTATGTTTGCTACTATTGTTAAGCTCACCTTTCAATGTTTGTTTTCTCTTCAGTTTCTTGGATATTTTCTCATCTTTTTATATATCAGTGATTTTTAGGCTTTTGATACATTCAAGAACATGACTTTTTAAACTGCTAAATATACCCCCCATATAAATATATATAACATTTTCTCTAGAATTTCAGGGAGTTCCTAAATCCTTGAACTCTTAGAAAGTTCATAGAATTTGATAGATGGACCATATATAAGATATATGGACTCTTAGATTAAGAAATATATAAACTGTTAGGCTGAGGAATATACAGAGCAATGTCACAGCTCTGGTATGAGATTAAAAACCTCTAAACATTTAGTTTAAAATCTTCAATATTTGAGGATGGGGATACTTGTGTTGAAGGAACTCAAGGCTCATATTTCTGATGGGGAAAGCAGTTATATCTTGGAGGTGATTCCCATTTCTTCAGAGAAAGGAATTCCAACTCTCTAAATGCAATTCTTTTTCAAATCAGCTGGAAAAAACATTCTCCCTAGCAATAGAGCAGAACAGAGCAGTCTATAGTCCATATTCCATATTCATTTCCTTTCAACTGTAGTATCATGAAAACTCCTTCCGTTTGTGTTTTACTTCATCTTTACCAACAGGTAGTACAGAATTTATTACTCAGACAAAGAACAGTTGGGTAAATTGTTCAAAGCCGTACAGTAAGATAGTGGTACAACCTCTCCCAGACCTTCAAATTCTCAGTCTAGTATTCTTTCCTTACTAGACTGGAATATGGAACTGTATTCATTCATTCATGTCCTCATTCATCTAAGAACTATTTATTGAGTGCTCAGTTTATATATGACTTCCTGACAGTAAATTTAATTATATTACATGGCATGCATTTTTTGAATGCTAAATCAATCAAATGCATCATGCTTAGTCCTGTTGTAGTTATAAAAGTGAAAAAAATAGTTTCATTCATTCATTGAACAGATATTTATTGAATTCTTTTTATGTGCCAAACATGCTGATTAAAAGGTATGCGCAGTGAAGTAGGTAACTTATGGTCTGGCAATGAAGATTTTAAGCAATTATTCATGTAGAGTATGATATTAAGGAAAAGTTCATGCAACCATAAATGTTTTTTGGAAGATCAACATTTTCTAAGAATTCAGGGGAGACTCTCATTTATAAAGAGACACTTAGACTAAGCCTCAGGAGATGAGCAGGAATTATCTAGTTAAACAGGGGATTAAGGGCTGAGGGATATAGATAAAATAACCTGTATTTGACCTGGCAAACTTCTTACAAATATAATATAAGAAACATCGATAAGCATTTTAAATAAGTATTTAATTTATTTGATATAAGAGGAGGAAAAACAATTAAAAGAACACAGAGAGAAGTATTATCTAATTTCAACTGGAACAATTTTTAACAGAATGGTCATTTGAATTTTGCCAAGAAAAATAGAATTTTTGACACAAAAGAGTAGAATGAGTGAATATTCCAATCAAAATGAATGAGTGTTACAAAACTATGGAGACAGGGAATCATGGTGCATCTGTAGGAAAGAACTCATATAGCCAAAACGTGTACAGCCAGACCAGCAGTGCTTATAGTGAGTAGTAAGAAACAAAAGGGGGTATAAAGCAAATAGAATCTTGATAGCAGAAGAAAATGTATATTAAATGTTTTGAACACTTATTTAATGACTGATTTCAGATCAAAACCATGAATATCACACTATGAAATTTGAATTGTATTATAATGGCAGTGAGGCATCCAAGTTTTTTGGATCAGAGAAGAAAGTGACCAGATATCCCTTTAGAAAGACAAGTCTATTGGCAGTGTGGAGAGTTACTGGTCAAGAGAAGAGATCAGAATCAAGGAGTCAATGAGGAGTCTACTGCAATCATCAAGACAAGAGATACGAAATCAGAATATATTAGTGACAGTAACAGTGAAATGAGGGAAGAATAAAGGAAAGGTGTTTTTTTCAGAAATGAAAATTGATGTGTGAGATTTCTCTGGGGGTCCTGTGGCTAAGACTACATACTCGCAGTGCAGGGGGCCTGGGTTCTGTGCAGGGGGCCTGGGTTCTGTCCCTGGTCAGGGAACTAGATCCCCTATGCTGCAATTAAGAGTTCAAATGCCACAACTGAAAGATCCCTCATGCCAGAGCACAAATCAAAGATCCTGCATGCCACAACTAAGATCTGGTTCAGCCAAATAGCTAACTAACTAAATAAATATAAAAATAAAAAATAAAATAAGAAATGAATGTGATTAACTTACTGGTTGAGAGAAAGGGATTTGAAAATATGTGCACACTTTCATGCTTGAGTGACTAGAAAATAGGGACTAAAGAATGGATTTATGGAAAATGAGGACTTGAGTACATACAGATGGAATGGCCCAGTGAGCAGTTAGCCATGAGGGCTTTAAGCACAGGAAAGTTGTAAATGATTGCAGTGTGTTCCGTGTGTTTCCTCTAGGCTGTGCTTTATAGTTAGGCATCTTTATTGGTATGGTGTACTATAGTATAAGAATTAGTGATGATTTAGATCAAAGGAATATTCCACTTAATGATCAACAGTGCTGATACAAAAGTAAATGTTTATGATAAATGAAACCACAAAGTTAACTCATGTGTACATATAAAATAATGAACCACATACTATGAAACAAACAAACAAAAATAAATACACAATGAACTATCACCTCTCCCTGGTCAGACGGCCATCATAAAACCATCCCTAAAAAATAAATGCTGGAAAGGGTGCAGAGAAAAAGAAAATCCTCCTACACTGTTGGTGGGAATGTAAACTGGTACAATCATTATGGAGAACAGTATGGAGGTTCCTTAAAAAACTATATATAGAATTACCATATGATCCAGCAGTCTCACTCCTGGGCATATATCTAGTGAAAAATCATAATTTGAAAAGATTCACATACCCCAATGTTAATTGCAGCTCTGTTCACAATAGCTAAGACATGGAAGCAATCTAAATGTCCATTGACAGAGGAATGGATAAAGAATATATGGTACATTATACAATAGAATATCACTCAGGCATAAAAAGGAACAAAATAATGCCATTTGCAGAAACATGCGTGAACCTAGAGATTATCATACCAAGTGACGTAAGTCAGACAGAGAAAGACAATTATCATATGATAGAACTTATTTGTGGAAGTTAATAAAAATGAGGCAAATAAACTTATTTACAAAACAGAAACAGACTTATAGATCTTGAAATCAAGCTAATGGTTACCAAAGGGGAAACATGGGAGAAAATGATAAATTAAGAGGTTGGGATTAACATGTACACACTATCTATATAAAATAGATAACTAATAAGGTAACTAATAATATCTATATAAAATAGATAACTAGTAAGGACCTCCTGCTTACACAGGGAACTCTACTCAGCATTTTATAATAACCTATATAGGAATAGAATCTGAAAAAAATGGATATATGTATATGTATAACTGATTCACTTTGCTGAAACTAACACAATATTGTAAATCAGCTGTACTAAAATAAAGTTTTAATGAAGAAAAAACAATCTAGGTTTCAAAAATATGTGTCCCTTCTTAGTACTTCTACCTGTAGGATCTTGTGGTCATCTTATTGCCTTTGATAGAATCCAACCATTTTATCATGCTTAAGTAGATAAAATATAAAACAAATAAAAACTAAGCTAGACTACATTGGCTATAGATTTTTTTAAAAGTCATTTTCTAATTCCATATTGTGCCCACCCAAATCAAATCAACTCAGGGTCAGGGCTGGAGATATTAGATTCCCAGAAGCTCCAATGAGAGATGGTTGGGTGAAACAGATTTTATTCCTTCTTATATATTAACTCTACTATTTAGTTCAAAACATGTCTGGTTTTGTTTCTTTGTTTGGCATATATACAGGTGAAGAGAGATAGAGGAAAAGATTCATTTTGGGAAACTATGACTTGTAGACTTGATCTCTATGAGTAGGGTAATAAAATAGAGGATATACTCCATATTCTAAGTCTGATGATAGTTTTAATGATGGGGAAAATGACAAGGTGATGGTTTAAAAGGTGAGTTCAATTTGTGCCAGATTTAGCTTGGATGGGTGGCAATGTATGTGTAGTTCATGTCACTCAGGTAAGAGTAGGTGTAAAACTGCGGCACAGCTGAGAAAGTTTGTGTTGAGACAAAGATTTGGAAACCATCTTATACATATAGGGGGAGGGACAAGTGAAGAAAGAAGTAACAAAGCACAGATTTCAATCTTGGACCTCAGAGGAAGAAACAATTAACTGGAAGAAAATATAAAAATAGCAAATCAATGCCCAGCCTTGAGAAGGTGTCCATGACAGACAAGAGTTGGAGACAATCCATAGAAAATTATAGATTTGGAGACTGTAGACTAGATTTTTGCAAAAAACATTGGAGATAGTTGCAAAGTGGTATATGAAGGACTTTACTCCATAGAAAAGAGAAATTCACATTTCCTATCCAATAGTTCTCTCAGGAAGGCTTAGGTCAAGGTGAGGTTGATTCTATGACCGTTTTATTGGACTTAAAGACAGTAGCATATTCATAAACATATAAAATAACATTGAGTTGGCCAAAAAGTTAGTTTTGGGTGTTCCATAAGATGTTAAGAAAAAACCCAAATGAACTCTTGGCCAACCCAATATCTCCTTCACAAGAAAGATGTTTAAAACATTTAATGATTGATTGCATTTAATGCAGCATTTGGTTAACATCACATCTCTTCTTGGTCATCTACAAGACAAGAAGATGAATAAATCACGGGTCTTGCTCTCCACTGGCTTATAGTCTTGTTGCAGAGATATACACAACCACAATAAAAAGCTGGATAAGTTATTTATAAATGTAAATAGAACTGTCCTCTGGATATCTTATGGAATAGAAAACACATTGGATGGATTGGGGAGACTCTCAGGATTGATGGGAGGCTTGAGAACCAAACTAAAACACTGAGAATCACCAAGGCCAGACAGGAAGCTACGATGCCACCACAGAGGAATGACAGCAGGCAGGATCTCGTGAGGCTGTGGCTGCCCAGGTTGAATGACCATCTTCAGAACAGAAAGGGAGTACAGGGGACTTCCTTAGAGGTCCTTAGCGTGGCTAGGACTCCAAGCTCCCAAGACAGGTGGCCCAGGTTCGATCCCTGGTCAGGGAAGTAAGATCCCACAGGTAGTGAAGCAGCTAAGCCCACGAGCTTCAGCTACCTAACCTGTGCACTGTGGAGCCCAAGAGCCACCACTAGAGAATCCATGTGCCACAACAAAAGATCCCACACGAGACACCAAGGTCCCACGTGCTGCATCTAAGAGCCGGTGCAGCTAAATAAATAAAAAAATATTTTAAAAAAGATGCAACTGGCTCCCCCAACCAAAAGACATGAATCTGCAGTTAGAGTGTTTCCCCTGAATGTTCATGGGCATCTTTATGAAGTGATCTGAGATATCAAAATGTTCCTGAGTGTGATTAAATTCTAACAACTTGATATTTTTAAGCCTTTGATGACAGATATGAGAAAAATTATCTTGCATAATTGTTAAAGCTAATACATAAAGACAAACTATAGAACCAACTGTAATAGAAATGAATTGTCAGCATAAACATTTCCTTCTAAATCACCCTTAATCCTTACACTGGAATCAAACTGCTTTCAGCATTAAAATACTTTGGGTTTTCACCAAAAATCCCTCTAGACAGCCTTCATCGGCTGCCAATACATCTCCATCACAGACCCAAGTAGTCTGTTCATTCTGATTAGACGGTGTGGAGCTAATTTAAAATATGGCCTTTGTTGTGTCTACAGAAGCCTAATCAGCTAGGCAGATTCTCTGACACGCTGGCATCCAATCCGTCTCCACGTCACTGAAGCAGAAAGACAAAGATTATGGCCATCAAAGTATATCTTCAGGCAGAGATGTAACTCTCCAAACTAGGGCTTAGTTAAAATTGTCATGTTTTAAAATCACTGTAAGGATACTCAGATTTTTTTTTTTTTTTTTTGATACTCAGATTTTTGATAGAATTTTCAGGAAGCTTCGGAGTGTCTCAGTTGTTTTATCTTGACTAGGTCTTAATGGTAAGCGTCTTGCTTTTCCTACAGTATCTTACAGATAGAATGGTTTTATATACATAAAACAAGGTGATTTATTGAGAAAGTTTATTATTATTTTAAGGTTTTTTTTCTGATGTAATCTTATCAGAATATAATACATAGTCTCCTCTTTCATCAGTAAGAGTACACCGGAATTGTGTTTCTTTTTCTTTTTTTCAATTTTTTTTTTAATGTGGGCCATTTTTAAAGCCTTTATCAAATTTGTTACAATATGGCTTCTGTTTCATGTTTTGATTTTTTTGGTTCCGGGGCAAGTGAGATGTTATCTCCTCAACCAGGGATCGAACTTTCACTCTCTGCATTGGAAGGTGAAGTCTTAACCACTGGACTACCAAGGAAGCCCCCAGAACTGTGTTTCTCAAGTTCTGGGTTTTGCCCTAATGCCCTTGGTAAAGAAAGAATGCCTTTTCAACATGCCAGAGAAGAGAATCTTCTGTTTGGCTGTTTTGAAGGTAATGACTACAAAGGGTTGTGTGTTAACGAGATGTAGGCTCAGGTGTCTTAGGACACACGGGGACAGAGGATATTGAAAAGGTAATGCCTCAAACTCAAATGCCTGGATAGATTCAGGCAAGAAGGTTTTTGGATTTGGGTTTACGCAATTGGTGATGACCTGGACGCAATCAAGTGAGTGGCAGAAACTTGGATAGAAACAACAATTCTAGGAAGGGCCACCATCTCAGAATAGGGCACATAAGCCTGGACATCACCAGTGATCCTCCTTCAGTGAGACTTATAAACTCTAAACATATCTTCTCCAAAGGGTAGGATGAGATCTCCAAATTCATCAGAGGATGTTTTACTAATCCTTGAAGTGAACCAAACTTTGTTTACAATCTAAAGAACTGTATCATTTCTTGCCTCTAAGATCAGGGAAACAACTTATTTATACCTATCATATTTGCTTTTAAAATAATAATAGGAAAACTAACATTTCTTGAACACTCACTTTGGACTAGACAATATGTTCTTTCTATGTATCATCTTATTCACATCCCACAAGTTTTTATAAATATATATATATATGTATATATGTATATATATTTAATATATAAAAGAGCTTCCCTTGTGGCTCAGCTGGTAAAGAATCTGACTGCAATGTGGGAAACCTGGGTTTGATCCCTGGGTTGGAAAGATCCCCTGGAGAAGGGAAAGTCTACCCACTCAGTATTCTGGCCTAGAAATTCCATAGACTATATAGTCCATGGGGTGGCAAAGAGTTGGACACGACTGAGTGACTTTCACCTTGAATATATACAAATTTTAAATATATTTTAATATAAAATTCAAAAAACATTTTATTTGTTTATTTGGCTGTGTCAGGCCTTTGCTGTGCCATGCGGGATCTTTTCTTGTGGTTCTCAGACTCTCTAGTTGCAGCTTGGGGGCTTAGTGACTCTGTGGCATGTGGGATCTTAGTTCCCAGGAATCTTCAGACCAGAGATTGAACTCAAATCCACTGAACTGCAAGCAGATTCTTAAGCACTGGACAACCAGGGAAGTATAGGTGGTCAAATTTAGGAGTGAAACTTCATTATTATTTTCCCTACGGAGATAACCAAGATATAGGAAGGTAAAATAATTTGTTACATATATCTAGCAAGCAAGCAAAGTCGCTCATTCGTGCCCGACTCTTTGTGACCCAATAGGCTGTGGCCTACCAGGCTCCTCCATCCATGGGATTTTCCAGGCAAGGGTACTGGAGTGGGTTGCCATTTCGGCTGTAAATGTGGTATTTAAACACAGATTCTCTGCCTCCAGAGCCCAGGATTTTATCTTTCTATTCCTCCATAAAGGCAGAATCTTTCAGAAAATTCTCAGTGAGGTTGAGCATTTCCTTCAGGGTCAGGACAAGTAAAGGAGGAAACTGAGCTCGCTTCTGACACAGTATGTTGAAAAGTGATGTTTGATCAGAGAATAACAAGGATTATAAGCGCAGCCTTTCTGCAGATATATATTTGTTAATTAAACAAAAATCTAAATTAGCTCTTCCTTATTTATAACCTTCCCTACTTCTCCTTCTGGTGTTTTTTTCTTTCATTTAAATCTTGTTCTCATCCCCAGAGGTGGCCTGGTACACTGCAGAGAACATGAATCTTGGAACCGGTTCCAAGCTTCCATAAACTAGCCTAGTTTCATTTATTTATTTATTTGTTTTGACTGTTCCTGCAACATCTTATTTCCCCAACCAGGGTTCAAATACATGCCCCCTGTAATAGCAGAACAGAGTCTTAACCACTGGACTGGCAGGAAAGTCTCATCATTTCTGAGTCTACCATTTACAAACTGTGTCCTTCAGCACAGTTCTTAAAATATTTGGATTTAGGGAATTCCCTGGCTGGTCAGAAGCTAGGACTTGTGCTTTCACTGCCAAGGACCCAGTTTCAATCCCTGGTTGGGGAATTAAGAGCCTGTAAGCTGCAGGGTGTGGGCCAAGAAAAAAATTTAAATTTAGTTTGCAGTAAGATAAAGACAAGAAACCCTACCACACAAGGTTGTTTTGATGATTAAAGACATAGCACACGTAAAACTCAGGGCCCCTCAATGACACTCAACACTCCTGAGTTCCCTTTGCTCTGCTTTGACCACCTTATTTTCCTGATAAAGGGACACAAGTGCAAATAGCTACCAGGTCTTAAAAGCCTCTCCCTACAGCAAGGAGCAAGGAAGAGCTGCTCAAACTGGAAATTGAAGATTTCCTATCTCCCCCATGTGTAGAATCACTTTAACTGAGTCATTAAGAAATGACCTCAATTACATTTAAATACTCATCTTGATACTTTAAATACTTTCTTTAGTGCTTTTGTGTTTTAAAACCAACACCTTCGATGCCTTAATACTTTTCTTTAGGAATGTTTCTTACATACTAAATTTGATCCCTTTTGTAGAAACTTTAGGGACCATTAGCTCAGACTCTGTAGGGTAGTTTCAAGAGTTCCAGAATACCCAAGCCCTTATTAACCTACCGTGAGTTAGAGGTACTGATTTACTTACATCACTCTGGAGCATTTTCTGCTTTCAGTACTGGTCAAACTTCTAAACTTCAGCAAAAGCACTGAGGTGGAAATCATGACAGCTGGGTTCTCACCATGGCTCTGCAGTTCTCTAGCAGCCAGACTTGGAAACAAGAGCTCTCCGAGTTCCTCCAGAGGGCACATTTCTCCTTCATTCTCTCTTTTTTTAACATTTATTTTATTTATTTGGCTGCATCTGGTCTTAGTTGCAGCATACAAATACTTGCTTGTGGCATGTGGGATCTAGTTCCCTGACCAGGGATTGAACCTGAGCCCCTTGCATTGGGGCTGTGGAGTCTTAGCCACTGGACCAACAGAGAAGTCCCTCTCCTTTATTCTTATACTCAGAGCATAGCAAAGCACTTGGAACAAAGTGCATGCGTGCCACGTCACTTCAGTCGTGTCCAACTCTTTGTGACCCCATGGACTGTAGCCCGCCAGACTCCTTGTCCATGGGATTCTCCAGGCAATAATACTGGGATGGGTTGCCCTGCCCCACTCCAGGGAATCTTTCCAACCCAGGGATCAAACCCACAGGGCAACTAAGCCCATGGGCCATAACTACAGAGCCCATACACAACAACTACTGAAGCCCACAAACCCTAGAGCCTGTGCTCTGCAACAAGAGAAGCCATCACAATAAGAAGCCCATGCACCACAATTAGAGAGCAGTCCCCATTCACTGCAACTAGAGAAAGCCTGGATGCAGCAATGAAGACCCAGAACAGCCAAAATAAAAAAGAGAGAGAGAGATAGTCAAAGAACTAGAATATGAAGTAGAACCTCATGTGGTCAACTAATCTTTGATGAGGGTGTGAAGAATAAATGATGGGAAAAGGATATCTCTTCAATAAGTGGCATTGGGAAAGTTGGACCACTATCTCATACCATACCCAAAAGTCAACTCAAAATGAATTAAAGCCTTAAATGTAAGACCTCAAACCACACAACTCCTAGGAGAAAACATAGAGAAAAAGCTTCTTGACATTGGTTTGGCAATAATTTTTCAGATATGATGCCAAAAGCACAGGCAACAAAAGCAAAATAGACAAGACTACCTTCTAAAAAGCTTCTGCACAGCAAAAGAAACCATCAGGAGAGTGCAGAGGCAGCCTATGGAATGAGAGAAAATATTTGTGAATTAGATATCTGATAAGGGATTAATTTCCAAAATATGTAAAGAACTCACACAAATTAATTACCAAAAAAAAAAAAAAAAAACCACACCCAAATAATCCAATTTAAAAATGGTCAAGGACTTAAATAGACATTTTTCCAAAGAAGATATACAAACAGGTATACAAAAGATGTTCAACATTACTAATCATCAGGAAATGCAAAAAATAAAAAAAGGAAATGCAAATCAAAACCACAATGAGTTTATCACTTCTCACATGTTAGGGTGGCTAAGTTATCCTTGTTTAGTCACGGAGTCACATCTAACTCTTTTGCAACACCATGGACGGTAGCCCGCCAGGCTCCTCTGTTCATGCAATTCTCCAGGCAAGAATACTGGAGTGGGTTGCTGTTTTCCTCTTCAGGGGATCTTTCCCACCCAGGGACTGAACTCAGCTTTCCTGAATTGGCAGGCAGACTCTTTACCACTGAGCCACCTGGGAAGCCCTAGGATGGCTGTAATAATAAAAATAAAGATAAAAAAGGTAGATGATACGGAGAAAAGGGGACCCTTGCACACTACTGGTAGATATTTAAATTGGTGCAGCCACTATGGAAAACATTACAGTGGTTCTTAGAAAAAATAGAACTGCCATATTATCCAACAATCTCATTTTCATGTATATGTCTGAAGGAAATAAAATTATATCTGTAGGCCGTGTTCATTGTAGCATTATTCACAGTAGTCATGACATGGTAATAACCTAAACATCCATTGATAATGAAGGGATAAAAAATGTGACATCTATATCAAGGTCTATATATCTATCTATGTGTATGTCTTTCACTTTGGTACAACATACAATAAGCACATGCCACTTTAAAACTCATTTCTTTCTGTCTTCCAAATGAAAATTTAAAGGTTACATCCAATTTGATGATTCGTACTATCGTCCTACTCAGCCTGGTTCTTATTTTCTAACTCTGCAATGTTAAATAAAAAGAGATTCTTCTCTCAAAAAAACACACAAAAAACATAGAGCTTGAAGATGGACTGAATTGTTGCAATCTCATGATGAAACTTGAACTGATGAGGGATTGCTTCTTACAATGTAGAAAGAAGGTGCTTGATTGAGATGGAGACTGGTGAAGATATTGTGCAGATTGTTGAAATGACAACAAAGGATCTAGAAGATGACATAAACTTAGTTGATAAGGCAGCAGCATGTTTGAGAGGTGGACTCTACTTTTCAAAGAAGTTGTACTGTGGGTAAAATGCTATCAAACAGCATAGCATGCTACCAAAAAATCATTCAAGAAAGGAAAAGTCAACTGATGCAGCAAACTTCACTGATGTCTTTATCACCACTACCCCACCCTTTAGCAATTGCCATCCTGATCAGCCAGCAGACATCAACATGGAGACACGATCCTGCTCTCACAAAAAGATTACTACTCACTGAAAGTTCAGATAATGGTTGACAGTTTTTAGCAATAAAGTGTTTTTAAATTAAGGTATGTCCATTTTATCAGTGACCTCAGATATGCAGATGACACCACCCTTATGGCAGAAAGTGAAGAGGAGCTAAAAAGCCTCTTGATGAAAGTGAAAGAGGAGAGTGAAAAAGTTGGTTTAAAGCTCAACATTCAGAAAACTACGATCATGGTGTTTGGTCCCGTCACTTCATGGGAAATAGATGGGGATACAGTGGAAACAGTGTCAGACTTTACTTTTGGGGGGCTCCAAAATCACTGCAGATGGTTTTTGCAGCCATGAAATTAAAAGACGCTTACTCCTTGAAAGGAAAGTTATGACCAACCTAGATAGCATATTAAAAAGCAGAGACATTACTTTGCCAACAAAGGTCCATCTAGTCAAGGCTATTGTTTTTCCAGTGGTCATGTATGGATGTGAGAGTTGGACTGTGAAGAAAGCTGAGCTCTGAAAAATTGATGCTTTTGAACTGTGGTGTTGGAGAAGACTCTTGAGAGTCCCTTGGCCTGCAAGGAGATCCAACCAGTCCATCCTAAAGGAAATCAGTCCTGGGTGTTCATTGGAAGGACTGATGCTGAAGCTGAAACTCCAATACTTTGGCCACCTCATGCGAAGAGTTGACTCACTGGGAAAGACCCTGGTGCTGGGAGGGATTGGGGGCAGGAGGAGAAGGGGACAACAGAGGATGAGATGGCTGGATGGCATCACCAACTCGATGGACATGAGTTTGGGTAAACTCCAGGAGCTGGTGATGGACAGGGAGGCCTGGCGTGCTGCGATTCATGGGGTCGCAAAGAGTTGGACATGACTGGGTGACTGAACTGAACTGATGTCCATTTTCAGACATAACGGTATGGCGCACTTAATAGACTACAGTACAGTGTAAACATAGCTTTTGTATGCACTGGGAAAAACTAAAATCCATTTGACTCACTTTATGGCAATACACCCTTTATTGTAGTGACCTGGAACCAGACCCATAATATTTCCAACGTATGGTTGTATTTGTTAGCTTTTCTTTAAAAAGTTTTTACCTATGAACATATACACTTTTTTAAAATTTATTTTTAACTGGAAGATAATTGTTTGACAATGTCATGCTGGCTTCTGCCGTACAACAATGTGAATCAGCCATAAGAATACTCTCTTCTCTTAGAGTCTTCCTCCTGCCCTCGCCTCCCACCCCTTCAGGTTGTCAGAGAGCACTGAGCTGAGATCCTTGTGTAAAACAGCAACTTGCCGCTAGCTGGCTATTTTACACTTGGTCGTGCATATATGTCAATGCCACTCTCACAGTTTGTCCCACCCTCTCTGTCCCCTGCTGTGTCCACGAGTCTTTTCATTTTTTTTTTTAATTCTCTTAATATTTTATTTTGATGTTTGGAACTCTTGATGCAACATTCTAGAGCAAGGTCCTGAACAGGACCTCTTGTGCCCAAGGGACGGATAAAGGAAAAAGATCTATTTATTCTTTGTGATTTGATGCACAGATGAAAAACTTACACAATAACAGAAGTTGGTCGTTAATAAATTACACCCTAGTTTCTTTCAGCGCTTCCGCAAGCAGACATCTTCAGTTTTCCCATATCTCGACTTCTAGCTCTTTTGTAGTTGTAACACTGCAACATCAATGATGCCTATGTCCAGAATCAGTTAAAAAGACTGTCAAATTCCTTTTCTCTCAGTTCATTTATTTTTCACTGTCTTGGTCCCAGCTGCATCTGAATGATTACCTTCCTCACTTGCTGCTATTGCTTGTTGGGGTGCTCTCGATTGTCTCCGTATTTCGTGGGCGGGTTGGGAGAGGGAGCTTGGGAGGGATGTGCCACTGTGGGGAGGTTGTGGATCACCAGGATGCCTCTGGGATTGATCCCTTCCTTAGCAGCAGGAAGTCCTCCAAGAGCCACGCCCACAATCCTGGCGAGTAACTGTATGTGGCACCATTCAGCTCTGGATGAATTGCTTGCTGATCTATTACTGACCAGGGAGCTGTTGTGACGGAGTTCCTTGTTCACACAGTTTATTAAGCTCTCTGGGATGCGACCTGTGATAGCCCATCGGATCTCAGTGGCAGCCGCCTCCCTCATCTCCAGTGAGGCTTGCTCACTCTACCAGGCTGTGTGGGGAGTACAGATGAGATTCGGTGCATCTTTCAAGGGACGCTGAGCAAAGCTGAAAGGCTCCCACTCGTGCACGTTGAGGGCCGCCCCTCATACCCTGCCTTCTATGAGGGCTTGGGCTAAGGCTTTCTCATCCACCAGTCTGCCGCTGGCTGCGTTCACTAGGAAGGCGCCTTACCTCATCTTCTTTATAGTGAAGCCACTGATGAGGTGGTGGTTATGTTCGTTGGGATTGCAGTGCAGGGAGACGCAGTAGCTCTGGAACAGTAAGTCCTGCAGGGTATAGACTACACGCCCAGGGACCGCTCCACCCCATCCTGCAAGTAGGGGTTATAAAATAGGACGCTGGATCCGAAGGCCTTGGCCCGAACCGCAACTGCCTGGCCCATTGTGACCGAAGCCAATGAAGCCCAGTGTCTCCCCGCGGATGTGCGCCCCCCGCCCCCACGCCCGAGGCAACCTCCCAGATCGGCTAGACGCTCTGCACCCGCGTGCCTTCACGCAACGCCTGGTACAGCCAGATGTTCCGCCCGGACAGATTAAGGATGTGGCAGATGGTTGAGTCCACCGTCTCTTCCGCTGCTGCCTACAGGATGTTGCGATCCCGAGTTCACCTGCAGCCTTGACGCTGACGTTGTCGTAGCCACTGCCTATCCGCACAATCACTCTCCGGGCCTCGAACTTCTCCAGGTCCTCCCTGGTGAGCGTGATGGTGTGATACATCATGGCGCCAACCGCCTCGTTTAAAACCTTCTCGTGGATCTCCTGAGTGAACTGTGCATCCCAGAAGGCCACAGTGGCCAGGACCTTCAGGATGACCATCTCCACCGGTGCACTCTCTACCAGCCAGAAGCGCCACCAGGGGGCAGGGTGCAGGGGGCCATTCATGATCTGGGGGCGGATACCTTTGCAAATTCTGTCCAATCGCTGTCGCTTGACTTTGTGCTTATCCACAACGGCCATTCTTTAGCGAGCTTTGCACCTCTCTGATTCAAAAGGCAAAGTGGTCCTGAAAGAACTTAGGGGCACTTGCAGGAATCTGCAGGCATTACGCCACTACGCGCCCAACATAAATTTGTCCACAAACCCTGTAGTTCACACGATGGGCTGTCTGTCTTTTTTAACAGAATCCAGCTTCATTGGTTCAAAACCGTTTAAGGCGATGAAACCCTCATCCTGGGCAGCCGGTGTCCACCACAAAGGGCTTCCACATGGGAGGTGCTGCGGCGGCGGCAGCTGCGTGGGGCTCGGGTCAGCACGGCGTGGCTCCTAACTCCGTCCCTCGCTCCTCAGGCCACCGCCGGCTCCTCTGGGCCGCTTCCTGGTCACCTTAAAATGACCCACAAGTCTGTTCTTTCTGTCTGCATCTCTTCCTACCCTGCAAATAGCTTCATTGGCACCATTTTTCTAGATTCCACATATATGTGTTAATTATACGATTTTTGTTTTTTCCAACTTACTTCTGTATAACAACTTATACAACTTGCTATACAACTTCTGTATAACAACTTACTCTGTATAACAGGCTCTACATTCATCCACCTCATTACAATTGACCAAATTCATTCCTTTTTATGACTGAGTGATATTTCACTGTATATATATATGTATACCTATATACTACAACGTTGTTATCCATTCATCTGTTGATGGACATCTAGTTGTTAGCTTTTTAAAATGGATATATTGTTTTTATTTATTTTCTTTTCTAAATAAATATATATTTTATACCTAATTTTATATTTTCAAGTTTGCTTTCTTCCCCCCTAAAGCGCCAACAAATTGCATAAGCTTTTGGTTCCATGAAAACTGTATGTTTCCCACCTGTATTATATTTCCCATCAGAGACACTAAAAATGTTGATCCACACTAGAGTCATCTTTCTGGAAGGATATATTTAGGGCCTCTCCTGTGGGGCTTCAGCCCCCGAAATGTGAATATATGAAAATAAGCCTTCATCTGTGGAATTTCAATCCCCTATGACAAAGCTGCATATATTGTCCTTCAACTCTCTTCTCATATAAACACGTCTCTCATCTTCCTTTTTCATTTGTGTGGCTTCATCCTGGTCTTCCAGTTGATAACATTTGATTCAGTGCTTTTATATCCCATCATGTGACTTTTCCTTCTCCAAAGAGGTCACATGCCTGACTCCCAGCCACCCCTGCACAAAGGTCCCAAAACTGCTCATGAAACATGGTTTCATACTTCAATTTCTAAATAAATAGTTAATAGAACCCTTCATCCTGCTTCTTTGTTAGCTACTGCTATGAGGGACTCATGTGATCTTGTTGTCCATCCCCACCAGAGCAAGGAGGTCTATACAAATCCTATTTCTCCACAGGGCATCCTGAGAAAGAAGAGAAACCTCTTCTATCAAAATTTGGAACTGGGATCTCAAACACTTATAACAATGTTCTCTGCTGCTTGACTTGACCCATGGAATCATAACAAAGAGAGAAATAGTGTTTATTTAACTCAATTACTGCCTGGTTTAAATGGTTTTCTGTGAGTGAACAGGAAAATTAACCACCATTCTCAACATTGTTTTTAAGGCAAATTGTGCTCTTACATTACAAATAACTGGCTTAATAAATGATGGTTGGAGCACAAACTGTTGGTGCGTTGAGTAAACAAACTATTTCTTTTCAGTTTGTGAAGTTAAAATTCTTCCACTATTTCTATAATTGGAGCTGGTTGCAGCATAAAGCAGCAGACGATTGACCACCTAGGTGTCACTATGGCTAATTATTAAAATGAATCCAGGTACATGGTACTTACCATCCTTCATCACCTTTGTTTCTCTTTTAAAGTACAGAGCAGACAAGATTCACTTAATTTCTGCAAAAAAGTCTGTAATAAAGAAGAACCTTTGTGTTCTATTATACGTTGATCACTAGAGTCATGGTGCCTGTAAGTTTATATTATGCACAATGGTCCACCTCTGGGAACACTGCCTCCCAGGTAAGGAGCATTATACCTTTTGCTCACAGCAAACATCCTGACCAGGCCTACTTGGGAATGAATACAGGAAGGAAGAAATTAACACATCCTCTCTGGAGACTGACCAGAAGCAGGAAATGTTTGACTTTACTTTTTCCCCTTTTAGTATAAAAGAAGTCTGAATTGTAATTCAGGCAAGATGGTTCTTTGGGACACAGATCTGCCTGCTTGCTGAATCAAGTCGCTATTCCTTGCCCCAACAGCTCATCTCTAGATTTACTGGCCGGCTGTGTGCCTTACAGAACTGTTTGGACTTGATAACAGGTTCAGAAGTTGCAAAAACTTTCATTTCCTTGTTGCTGCTGTGGTCTCTGGGGATCACCCATTGCATTTTGTTTGAGTGAAAGTGTTAGCTGCTCAGTTGTGTCCGACTCTTTACGACCCCATGGACTGTAGCCTGACAGGCTCCTCTGCCCTTGGGATTCTCCAGGCAAGGATACTGGAGTGGGTAGCCATTCCCTTCTCCAGAGCATCTTCCCAACCCAGGGATCAAACCCTGGTCTCCTCCATTGCAGGAAGATTCTTTACCATCTGAGTCACTAGGGAAGCCCGGTTGTTTTGTTTAATGTTGCCCTAATCTGAGATTCAGGGCAGTAGCTCAGTGGAAGATCCAGGCCTGATCTGGGGCAGAAGGACAGAGACTACTTCTTTCAGCGCATTGCGTGAGTCTCTATTCAAGTCATCTGAAGCTGCCTTGAGCTGCGCCAGTTCCCCGCTGCCCATTAGTTTTCATTCAAGGATGTAGAACTAAGCCTTACGATGACATCTTGCCCAGTGGCACGCAAAGCATGATGCGCGTATCAGCAGTGGTCTGCAAGCTATTACCAGTCAAGGACAAAAGAAGTACAGAAATCAAGGGAATGTTTTTAAAACAAAACCTTGTACAGTCAGCTGACATTGCTGTGCAACATCACATCTAAATATATTATCAGTCATTTCATTGGACAGGAAACATCCACTTTGGTTGTTATCAAACTCACCAAGTGAGTTACCTGTGATGTCAAGCACAGTAAACAGAGCAGAAGTGAAAAAAAAATTTTTTTAAACCAGTTCTCCATGATAGTTTTTAAAGCTTTGGTCTAGGTTACCAAGAGGGCACTGGGAGGCAGGGAAATTTTGATGAATGCAAGTTGTAAAGAACTGGGACCTCTGTGGATATAGTCCTGATTTCTGTGCAGACTCAAGATAACTCTCCAGCTTCGTCATGCCCGTAGACTTGAATGAGTTTACTAGGGCTAAGATGTGCCTGGTCCCAGCTTGGATAATGTATGTGTGTTAAGTCACTTCAGTCGTGTCGACTCTTTGCAACCCCAAGGACTGTAGCCCGCCAGGTTCCTCTGTCCATGGAATTCTCCAGGCAAGAATACTAGAGTGGGTTGCCGTTTCCTTCTCCAGGGGATCTTCCCGACCCAGGTATTGAACACGGGTCTCCCACATTGCAGGCAGATTCTTTACCACATGAGCCACCATGGAAGCCCAGCTTGGATGATATTCCACAATAAACAGCCCCTTCAGAGATTGCGATGCACTTTCCTTCCATCCAGCAGAGCAGAGGTAACTGACGTCCGGTACAGCTCTGGTGTCCAAAAGAAAAGCCACACAGGGACATCTAGTGGTAAGGAGAAATGGCCAACCTGCTCCAAAGGAGTCCAAGAATTTCCAAACCCCAAGCCACCTGGGGACTTTGGATTCATTTATTGAATTTTACCTCACACTCTAGCAAATTAGTCACTGTGTTTGAAGGAAAGCAGACGTCAATGTGATGCCTGGCCCCTGAAACGGAGCTGGACACTCCAGCCACCTGTTAGGACACCTCTAACAAGTCTCTGTACATCCAGAATGGAGCAAAGAGTGAAGGCAATAGATAGATTCTTCAGGCAAGAGTGCCAAGGAGAGAACACAGATAGAAGATCATCATTTTACGAACAATTACTTCAATACTGTCTTTCTGGTTGGCTGTAAAATGGACCTAACTGCAGAGAGGCAGAAATGATGCAAGGCTCCAAAATAAACTGAATACATTAAAAACAGTCCTCCAGACTTGCCGATCTATAAATTAACATCAGCAAAACTCTTAATGAGATTTACCTGTGAGTTCCCCAGCAAGATGACAAAGCCAAATCAAAGCTAGCCACTCAGACTGATAAAACAAAGGCCTTAGAAGAAGCAGATCTCTCCTGGCATTTGACTGAAAGACTGAAGCTAAAATAAATAAAGTTGTGTCAGGCTTTTGCTGTCAAAAGCGGACTCTTACACAGGCTGACACATGTGTAAATAAATTCAGTTAGGTCCAAATTAATAGCTGGTAAAAATCATAGTAGATTTTACCATGAGAAACATATCTAAGGTCTATAATTGGTGGGTTTTGCCTTTTTATGCGTTGTTGTTTAGTCATTCACCAGAAAAGCCCTATACTACAACTCATGTATCATCATATAGCTTTTAAAACGTATCTAATGGAATGGGCTTCCCTGGTAGCTCAGCTGGTAGAAAATCCACCTGCAAGCCAGGAGCCCTGGGTTGGGAAGATTCCCTGGAGAAGGGAACGGCTACCCAGTCCAGTATTCTGGCCTGGAGAATTCCATGGACAGAGGAGCCTGACAGACTACATAATCAGTCCATGGGGTTGCAAAGAGTCTGACACAACTGAGTGACATTCACTTTCACTTTCAATTGATGTAATTTCGAAGTTCTTCCTTCAACTCACTTACTTCCATTAATTTTCAGCTAATGACCAGAAAATTATTGCAGTTGTTCAATTCATGCTCACTGACACCCTTCTTGATTACAATGGCCCATTGCAGTTGAATTTGCATTACAGCTGAAACTCTTCTAACAACTCAAGTTTCTCCCTCTTTCCCAAAAGAAATTTGGGACAAGAAGAAGATGAAACTGGGGAGGTGATCTCTAGTCCCTGAGTTGTATTTCTCTTCTTGCTCCTACTTCTCTGAGCTGAAACTGAATCCCCCTGCTCTCTGACTGGATTTAGGCTGTCCTATCTAAATTCATGGGGCTTCCTTGGTGGCTCAGTCAATAAAGAATCTGCCTGCAATTCAGGAGACCCAGGTTTGATCCCTGAGTCAAGAAGATCTCCTAGAGAAGGGATTGGCCACCAATTCCAGTACTGTTGCCTGGGAAATCCCATGAACAGAGGAGCCTGGCGGGCTACAGTCTATCGGATAGCAAAGAGTCAGACACGACTTAGCGACTAAACCACCACCATCTAAATCCACTCTATGTCCACACTGGTGAAACCCATGGCTTGCTGTCGGCTCATTTGTTCTCTGGTATTACTTCATCCTTCCCAACCAACTTTGTCTTAGGTCTACACCTATTCTCTCCACCTACAGGTCCTGCTACAGCCCTCACTGGAGTCATCCTTCGGGACAGGGATCTCTTGATGGGTCCACTGATTTCTCAGCGATGCCATCAAGAGCATGGCAGAACTCCAGGAAACAGTTTGTGACAGTGAGTCAGTGGAGAGCTGAAGCTCTAATTTCTGGACCTCTCCCAAACCACGTGACACTGATGTGACTACTCCTTGAGCCAATCTGGTCACTCTGGAGCACGCTGTGGGGTGCACTCCTTTCATAGTTCCCTATGAGAAGCAGGTGTTTTCATTTCATGTGGCTGCAGTAGCACGTTGTCACAGATGCAGCAGCTTAAAACAACAGTAAAAATATGGATTCCCTTCCAGCTCTAGAGGCCAGAGTCTGAAATCAAGTGATCAGCAGGGTGGGTTCTGTCTAGAGGCTCTGAAAGAGAATCTGCCCTATGCCTCTCTCCTAGCTCCTGGCAGCTACTGGCAACCTCGTCATTCCTTGGCATTCCTGGACTTCATAACTCCGGTCTCTGCCTCCATCTTCCCATCACCTGCTTCTCTCTCTACGGTAAGTCCCCTACCTATAAACGAGTTCTGTTCTGAGAGTGCATTCGTAAGTCCAACAAAGTTAGTCTAGGTACCCAACTAACACAATCAGCTATACAGTATCGTCCTGTAATAGGTTTATAATACTTTTCATACAAAGAATACATAAAAAACAAACACACAAAAATAAAGAAAATATTTTTAATCTCACACTATAGTGCCTTGAAAAGTACAATACTACAGTACAACTGCTGGCATATGGGGGCTGACATCGAGTGAACAGACAAGAAGAGGTATTGACTGGAGGAGGGAGAGGATATGAGAGATGGTAGAGCTGAAGGATTGTCAGTCGTAGGAGATGGAGGGTAAGCTACAATTTCACTCACACCTGACATTGATGGAATGCATGTTCATATCTTTGAAAGTTTGCAGCTTGAAGATTTGTATGTAGAGGATGTACTATGTCTGTGTCTCTTTTCCCTTCTTATCTCTTATGAGGATTTACCATTGGTTTTAAATCTCATCCTAATCCAGAATAATCTCATTTTGAGATCATTAATTTAATTATACCTGCAATAACCCTTTGTCCACATAAGGTCATATTTATAAGTTCCAGGGGTTAGAACATCTCAGGGTTGGGCACTATTAAACCAACGACATAGGCCTTCTCATAAAGCCCAGAGGTGTGTAGTTCCCTCAGGGGATCCCAGTAGCACCCCAATCCCACATCCAGTCTCTCTGAACTCCTTCCTTTTTGCACCAGAAGCATTTTTACTTCCTGCCCCTGTTCCAGGAGGAATTCACCTGTCAGATTTGTCCTCTTCCTACTTCTGAGCCTCTTTTTTCTAGCAGGTGCCTACTTTCCTCTTTCTTGGAGTGATAAAAACTCAGACATGCAGTAATGGCACACAAAAAAGCATGGTTTAAAAGAGAGATTGTATTATTTGTGAGCAAATTTCAAAAACATTATCTCCATTATATATATACAGACATACACAGAGTCTATTACATCAAAACATTGGCCCCACATGGCAACATCTTAACAAAAACTTTAAAGGAGAAATTCCTGGTGGCTCAGATGGTAAAGATTCTGCCTGCAATGTGGGAAAGCTGGGTTCAATCCCTGGGAAGATCCCCTGGAGAAGGGAATGGCTACCAACTCAGTATTCTTGCCTAGAGAATTCCATGGACAGAGGCTACACCCCGTGGGGTCCCAAAGAGTTAGACATGACTGAGCAACTAATACTTTCACTACTCCACACTTGGAAAATAATCTAAAGTTTTGGGACTTCCCCAGTGATCCAGTGATTAAGACTCTGTGCTTCCAATGCTGGGGGCATGGGTTCCATCTCTGATTGGGGAACTAAAATCCTGCAAGCTGTGCAGCATGACCAAAAAATAAATAACTATGTAAAACACACATTAAAATAAATATAAAATGAAAAGTTTTATTTATAAAAATGATAATCACAAGTACCCACTAATACACTTCAGCTTAGATATATTTTCCTCTCTAGAGGACAAAATATTGTTAAAGTATTAGTTCAACAGGCAACTGCAACTCATTTAGGTTTTGATAAGCCATAGTTCTAGGTCTTAGAAGAATTTGCTCGCTGCTACCCACTGTGTTTTACTATTTTATTTTAGTACATTTTAAATATAAATATAAGCAGAGAAAACAGTATAATAATTCTCTATGTACCTATCACTCAGCTTCAACTGTTCACAACTCATGACCAAACTTGCTTCCTTGATACTTGATACCTTCGTGTCTCTCTCTAACCCATCCCTGAGTTTTGATGCTATCACATCATCTTTAAATATTTTTCTAAAAGATGGAGACTTTTTTTGTACATTCAATAACATGATAATCTTTGAAATTTCTAAAACAGCTCCTTTTAAATTTAATTTTTATTTTTTTAATACTGGAAACATTTTGTACTGGAGTATAGCTGAAGAAGAATGTTGTGATAGTTTCAGATGAACAGTGAGGGGACTCAGCCATACACATATATGTATCCATTCTTCCCCAAGCCCCTCTTCCTTCCAGGTTGGCACATAACATTGAGCAGAGTTTATCAAATATTCAATCATGCTTCCATTTCCCCATTTTTTATAATTTTCACTTTGTTTTTAGCTTGTTTTTTTAATTAAAATCCAAACGACATCCATACATAAAGAGATGATAAATCTCTCAAATTTCTTTGAATCTTTAAGTTGTCTCCATATGTCTGTCTGTCTCTCTTTTTCTTTTCTCTCTCTTCAAGCTTTTGTTGAAGAAATGCATGGTTCATCCTATGAAGTTTTCCTCAGTCTACATTTTTCTGGATTTATCCTCATGGTGATTTTTGTCCTTTATATTTTCTATAAATTTGTTTTCAAAAAGACAATCCCTGGTTGTCTTTGTGTGTGTGTGTGTGTGTAATGTTAGCAGTCATTGATAATAGTTGCTTAGATCCAGTAATTTTTAAGGTGTTAAAAAGATAACTTATTTCTTTAATTCTTAGCTGGTAGGCTTTTAAGAGCTATTTTTCCCTCATAAGCAATTGTTCATGCTGAGGTACAGTTTGCATAGGAGAGACAAGATAAGTGCTTGGTTATTTTATATGTATATGTGACCTCCTATATATATTGTATATGCTTGTGCATGCGTGCTAAATCACTTCAGTCGTGTCCAACTCTTTGTGACTCTATGGACTGTAGTCTGCCAGGCCTCCACGGGGATTCTCCAGGCAAGAATACTGGGGTGGGTTGCCATGACCTCCTCCAGGGGATCTTCTCAGCCCAAGGATTGAGCCTGTGTCTCTTACATCTCCTGCATTGGCAAGCAGATTCTTTACCACTAGCACCACCTGGGAAGACCATATATAGGTACACATCTGTGTGTAAATGTATATATATGTGTTTTATTAACACATTAAGAAATCTTTGATGTCTTACAATTTATTGCAATTATTACACTTACTAATACTTAAGTCATCCTCCTTTTGTTAAGGGAGTCAATGCACTTAGGCCCCCAATTCCTTTAGAGATGATGCTAATAGTCTTGAATAGTATTCTTATTTTCTGATGTGACAAGATTCATTTTGCATTTCCTACATATGGCTGCTAGTCCTTTTTAGTGGCGAGAGATAGAAAATATCATCTTTGTTTTGTTTTAGATAAAACACATCATAACTTCAAACTAATACTTCCAATACAAATTTAGGAATAGAGGGTTTTTACATAACCTAGCTGATTTCATATCTAGTTCACTCTCGGCCGTGCCCCAAACCCTGGTTTCAATGACATAAATATAATTATTTATTTCCTTTATCCATACTATGTATATGAAGGTCTTAGAATAAAATAAACACTACCACCAATTATATCATTACTGAAGAGAGTTTTCCCTTTTTTTAAACTTTGTCCCACTGGGGATGTACAATTCAACTGTGGTGTCTTAAAGTCACCTGGAATAATTTCTCTCTGAAAGGTTGTACCATCAATAGGATACACTTTGAAATTTCTTTTCTTTTTGCTTTCAATATTTAGGAATTCCATTTTGTGTCTAATCTTTTTACTATGTAAAACATTTACATTCCCAAAGTTGCATCTTCAAAACAAAGAAAGTTAAAAGAATTGAAGTAAAGGAAATTAAAAGAATAGCTTCTATCTCTCTCTCCTCCATCTATTCCCTCCTCTTCTTATATTTAGCTATTAATATACTTTTTAAACTTTATGGTTTGTCTTTGTCTTTTCATTGGTTTATAATCACACACATTTTCTTATGTCCTGGAGATTATTCCATAGTAACACTGAATTTTTCTCATTCATTTTATGCCTGCATAATAATCCATTGTGTGCACACATTATAGTTTATTCAACCATTCCTTATTGGTATTTGAATTATTTGCAGTACTTTGTCATTACAAATGGTGCTTCAGTGACTAGGCTTGTTCACAAGTACACTTTTAAGTATTTTTTTTTTTTTTTAGTTTTATATGGATTTAATAGTTTACCAATTGGTACAATAAGATTTTTTTAATATGCAGAAAACATGAATAAATCTTGTTTTACACAGTCTGAGAGCAACAAATCTTACTGTAAAACACAAGAGCAATATTATATACATTCCTTTACTGATTTTTTTTAATTGTGTCAATATCTTCAGTTAACTCTTACAATCTGGGGAACGGTTTTCTCCAATCACCACCTCTGTAACTGTTCGTTTGCATGAAATCAACGTTCGCCTTCATGTCAGTGTCAGGATCAACTTCTAAACTCGAAGATTGTGTGTTTGTTTCTACCATCTTCAGAGTGAGCGTTAGGGACGCCTGAAGGATAGGCAGGACAAGAAAGCAGCTACTTACATGATAGAGTGGAAAGATTAAAAGGCCAGTTCAGTCCAGTCGTGACTTGTAAATCCAGCTTGCCCTCCCCCCCACCCCACTGAAAAAAACTGAAAACAGACATTCCAGTGCCACCCTGACATAACGTGCCCAAGACGCGCTGGCCGCGCTCCTGACAGCGCGAGCCACGGAAGCTGGTTGTAGACATGGCTTGGAGAATAGTTGCTTCTTGACTTGGCATCTTGCACTTTAGTAGGAGACTGAGACTGTCCTGTTCTGTCCATTGTGGTGTGACCAGTTGTGTGCCCGGAGCACTGCTGCAGAACTCACTAGTGTTAGCACGCCGTCCGGGCTGTGGGCACTCGCTGTAGTCTCCGGAAGCTTTGGCTGTAGGTCACCAAGCCCGGTCTCCTTAGTGTCAGTGCCCTGCTCTCGTTTGCCTCTCTCTGTTTCTGTGTGAACTTCCAGATAATATCACTCATTAAATAGTTTTTTTTTTTAATTTATTTAAAGAAAAACTATTTAGAAGAATATTTCGTTTTGTTGACAGTGGTGGCTTGATAATCCTTAAGCAACTGAAAGTAAAATTGTCGAAGGAAACAGCACTGAAAAGATAGTTTATTCTGTCCAGCTGTATATAAGTCCAGTGTGTTAACTAATCTAGATGATGAAAAGAAGAATCACCTGGTAGAGAAGCAACATGTACAAATAAGTATTTTTTTAAGTTGAAAAAAATCTTTATTATGCTTTTGCTATTTTGTTTATCTTTAATGAGAATACTAGATCTCTTAAATATTTAAACCTTATATTTTATTTGCAGATGATATTTAATTGAATAGTTCTAACATTAGTTACAGTGCTGTGATGTGGGTATGTGAAATCAGTTAATACCTCACATTTTTAGAAATGAAATGTTGATTCTAAGCCCAATCAGTTTGAATTATTTGCAGTACTTTGCTATTACAAATGGTACTTCAATGAACAGGCTTGTTCACAAGTACTTTTTTAAAATATTTATTTACTGATGGATGATTTTTGGCTGCACTGGGCCTTCGTTTCTGTGCACGGGCTTTCTGTAGGTGTGGGGCTTGGGGTTGACTCTCTAGTTGTGGTGAGCGGGTTTCTCATCGTGGGAGCTTCTCTGTCTGCGGAGACCAGGTTCTGGAGCGTGCAGGCTTCCAGTTACGGCTCATGGGCACAGACTTAGTTATCCCTCGACATGTGGAATCTTCCCAGATCAGGGATTGAACCCATATGCCCTGCACTGACAGGCAGATTCTTAACCCCTGGACCACCAAAGAAGTCCCATAAATTCTTTTATATTTTTGATCCATGTATCTTTGGAATAGATTCCTAAAAATGGAAATCTGTGTAATTTTTCTCATTCATATTTTTTTTCTCATTCATATTTTGAAACATACTTTAAAATGTTAACTCAGAATTCTAAACATAATGGTCATTGGTTTTGATAAAGAGTTTGGGGTAATTTTTTAATTAGAAAATTTCACATTTGTGTGGCGGAGCAGTCATGCTTTTCCTAGAGGAGCAGTATACTATTTCTCCATAAAATAGTGATAAATTTAAATCCATCAAAGAAACTAGGAGCAATTCTAAAAGCAATAACTGTGACTATGTTATATGTATGCAATATAAAATCACTACCATGAGCATAAATGTCCCAGGAAAAAACAAAGATGTTAAATTAGATCTCATCAACTGTTTCTGAGTTTTCTGTTCAGTTTCATTTGGCCTAGCTTATTTTGCTCTCTGTTAGTGTAAATTCCTTGGCATAGGGTATGAAATGATGAAACATTAATGATTTTAACTACCATTTTTGAGAAGTGAGTGATGTAATGGAGTTACATTGGAAGCATCATAATTTCTATATATTTGTGTGCGTTGTGCTAAGTCACTTCAGTCGTGTCTGACTCTTTGCAGTCCTATAGACTGTAACCCACCAGGCTCCTTTGTCCACAGGGATTCTGTAGGCGAGAATACTGGAATGGGTTGCCAGGCCCTCCTATTCATCTACTCCAAGCAAAAGGAGACTCTTCCAGCCAAAGGGGCTTTAAAACGTCAATATCCATCAGAGTAACATCAAGAACACTGATCTCAGAAGACAAATGCCATATGATATCACTTACACGTGATCACTCATTCCACTTATGTGACATCTAAAATACAACACAAAGGAATATATCTACTAAACAAAAACAGACTTACAGACATAGAGAACAGATTTGTGGTTGCCAAGGGTGAGGGGGAAGGGAGGGAAGGACTGAGAGTGTGGGATTAACAGATACAAACTATTATGAATAGGATGGATAAACAACAAGGTCCCGCTGTATAGCACGGGGAACTATATTCAATATCTTGTGATAAACCATAGTGGAAAAGATTATGAAAAGGAATATATATATATATATATATATATACATATACATATACATATAACTGAATGTCAACCCATCCCAGTATGCTTGCCTGGGAAATTCTATGGACAGAGGATCCTGGCAGGTTACAGTCCATGAGGTTGCAAATATTTGGACAGAACTGAGGGACTCAGCACAACATAACTGAGTCACTTTGTTGTACAGAAGAAATTAAACACAACCTTGTAAATCAACTACACTTCAATAGAATTTTTTTAAAAAGAGCTCTTATCTCAGAGAGTAAATGCCACTACCAAGGAGAACACATACAGACTCAAAACATACTGGTAATAAGCTGTTCTTTGGTTGTTGTTCTGTTTTTTGTATTTAATTTTTATTTTATATTAGAGAATGGTTTATTTACAATGTTGTGTTAGTTTCAGGTGTAGAGCAAAGTGATTCAGTTCTACATATACATATACCCATTCTTTTTCAGATTCTTTTGACATACAGGTTATTACAGAGTACTGAGGAGAGTTCCCCAATGCTATGCAGTAGGTTCCTGTTGATTATCTACTTTATGTATAGCAGTGAATGTACGTTAATTCAAAACTCCTAATTTATCCCTTCCCCTACCTTTCCCCTTTGGCAACCACAAGGTTGTTTTCAAAGTCGATGAATCTGTTTCTGTTTTATAAATAAGTTCATTTGTATCATTTTTTTAGATACCACATGTAAGTGATATCATATGATATCTGTTTTTCTCTCTGATTTACTTCACTTAGTATGATAATCTCTAGGTCCATCCATGTTGCTACAAATGGCATTATTTCATTCTTTTTTGTTACTGAGTTCAGTTCAATTCAGTTCAGTCGCTCAGTTGTGTCCAACTCTTTGCGACCCCATGAACCGCAGCACACCAGGCCTCCCTGTCCATCACCAACTCCCAGAGTCCACCCAAATCCATGTCCATCGAGTCAGTGATGCCATCCAACCATCTCATCCTCTATCGTCCACTTCTCCTCCTGCCCTCAATCTTGCCCAGCATCAGGGTCTTTTCCAATGAGTCAGCTCTTCGCATCAGGTGGCCAAAGGATTGGAGTTTCAGCTTCAACATCAGTCCTTCCAATGAACACCCAGGACCGATCTCCTTTAGGATGGACTGGTTGGATCTCCTTGCAGTCCAAGGGACTCTCAAGAGTCTTCTCCAACACCACAGTTCAAAAGCATCAATTCTTAGGTGCTCAGCCTTCTTTACAATCCAACTCTCACATCCATACATGACCACTGGAAAAACCATAGCCTTGACTAGATGGACCCTTGTTGGTAATGTCTCTGCTTTTTAATATGCTGTCTGAGTTGGTCATAACTTTTCTTCCAAGGAGTAAGCATCTTTTAATTTCATGGCTGCAGTCACCATCTGCAGTGATTTTGGAGCCCAGAAAAATAAAGTCAACCACTGTTTCCACTGTTTCCCCATCTATTTGCCATGAAGTGATGGGACCAGATGCCATGATCTTAGTTTCCTGAATGCTGAGCTTTAAACCAACTTTTTCACTCTCCTCTCACTTTCATCAGGAGGCTCTTTAGTTCTTCACTTTCTGCTATAAAGGGGGTGTCTTCTGCATATCTGAGGTTATTGATATTTCTCCTGGCAATCTTGATTCCAGCTTGTGCTTCCTCCAGCCCAGTGTTTCTCATGATGTACTCTGCATATAAGTTAAATAAGCAGGGTGACAATATACAGCCTTGAAGTATTCCTTTTCCTATTTGGAACCAGTCTGTTGTTCCATGTCCAGTTACTGAGTCATATTCCATTATATGCATGTATCACATCTTCCTTATTCATTTCTCTGTTGATGGACATTTAGGTTGCTTCTATATCTTGGCTACTGTAAATAGTGTTGCAATGAATACTGGAGTACATGTATCTTTTCAAGTTGTGGTTTTCTTCAGATATATGCCCAGGAGTGAGATTGCTGGATCATATATTTTTGATTTTTTAAAAAACTGTTCTCCACAGTGACTGTACCACTTTTCATTTCCACCAGTGATGTGGGAGGTTTCCGTTTCCCCATACCTTCTCCAGCATTGATCGTTTGTAGACTTTTTGGTGATGGCCATTCCGACTGGTGTGAGATGATACCTCATTGTAGTTTTGATTTGCATGTCTCTAATAATTAGCAATGTTGCATATCTTTTCAAGTGCTTTTTTGTCATCTGGATGTCTTCTTTTCACACTGTTCATGGGATTCTTGAGGCAAGAATACAGGAGTGGTTTGCCATTCCCTATTCATTGGAAGGATTGATTCTGAAGCTGAGCTCCAATACTTCAGTCACTTGAGCTGACTCACTGGAAAAGACCCTGATGCTGGGAAAGATTGAGGGCTGGAGGAGAAGGGGACGACAGAGGATGAGATGTTTGAATAGCATCACTGATTCAATGGACATGAGTTTGAGCAAACTTCAGGAGATACTGAAGGACAGGGAAGACTGGTGTGCTGTAGTCCATGGGGTTGCAAAGAGTCACACACAACTTAGTGACTGAATAACAACAACAAATGTCTTCTTTGAAGAAATGTCTATTTAGATCTGCCCGCTTTTTGATTGGACTGTTTTTAGTATTGAGCTGTTTGAGATATTCTTATATTTTGGAGATTAATTCCTTGTCAGTCACTTCATTTATACATATTTTCTCCTGTTCTGTGGGTTGTCTTTTTGTTTTTGCTTTTTTTTGAAAAATAGATTAAAGACCTAAATGTAAGACCAGATACTATAAAACTCTTAGAAGGAAGCATAGGCAGAACACTCTTTGACATAAATCACAGCAGTATCTTTTTGGATCCACCTCCTAGAGTAATGAAGATTAAAGGAAAAATAAACAAGTGAGACTGAAATTTAAAAGCTTTGTACGGCAAAGAAACCATACACAAAATGAAAAGCTTTGTTTTCACAGAGGTCAATTAACAATATCTCAATCCTTTAACAAATAAGAAAACAATTGCTTATAAGATTACCAAATATTCCAGCATATACCATACCATAGAGGACATAATAATTTAGAACAAAGATAGATAATAATCTAAATATAAAATGATGCTGAAATAAAGCTTTTTAAAGTTGTTTTGATTAAATTAAGTTATTTAGTGAAAAAGAACTAGAAAAATTCCTGTATCCATTCATATTCTTTGTATTCAATTGTATAGATTAGGCATTGACAAACTTTTTCTGTAAAAAGGCCAGATAGTAAATACTAGACTTTCTGAGCTAAAAGACAAAATCAATCATGCTATGTAGGAACTTAGGAACTTATATAACAAATAAAAAAATAAATTTCCACATCTTTTATTCAAAAAATAAAAATGAAATTAAAAAAAAATAATGATAGAGAACAACTTCGTTTTTGTAATTCAGATTTACTAGTGAGAAGGAAATTTTATTCAGAGGATAACATTTTGCCAAAGTGGAATTCAAGGTTAATGTTCCCTATCATCAGATTTATTGCAAATGTTCATTAGGAAGAAAAAATTTTTTTAGCTTGTAAGCCAAAAAAACAAGTAGAAGACCAGATTGGACCCACAGGCCCTAGTGAACTACCACTGGCATAGAAAATTCTTATGATAGTATGGGTTCAATCAGTTCCACAAATCTTTTTGCTTTCTTTACAATTCCCAAATTAAAGAATTCCCACTAGAAGGCAAAATGTGTGTCTATTCACTGATGTATAGCAAATGCCTAGAACAGAACCTGGCACATAGGAGGCTCTCAGTATATACTTCTTTCATGATAAATTAAGCAATATACATAAAATATCTATTTTGCATATAAATATTTGAACTAAGTAGAAACTAACTCTTAGAGTCAAGATTCAGGGAGCCCAGGGTGAAAAAAGATCAAGAAACTCTACTTCATTTCTTCTTGAATCCTATTTGTTTGTTCCACAGTCACTACTATTAGTGACTGATCTACTTAAGTGACAGCACGTTCAATGTCTGAAGAAAATTTAATAGAAGGAAATCTTAAAGTAAGGATGTGTGTGTATGTGTGTTAGTTGTTCAGCATGTCCAACTCTCTGCGAGCCCAAAGACTGTAGCCCACCAGGATCTTCTGTCCATGGGATTCTCCAGGCAAAAATACTGGAGTGGGTTGCCATTTCCTTCTCCAGGGGATCTTCCCGACCCAGAGATTGAACCCAGGTCTCCCACATTGCAGTCAGATTCTTTACCATCTGAACCAGCAGGGAAGCCCCAAAGTAGGGGTAACTCAGTGCATTTCTTTTTTCTGAAATTAACACACAACCCTTTGAATTTGGTAGCATCACAATCATGATTCAGAGAAAATTAATTTAAAGATTATTATCCTAAGACACTAACCACAAAATGCTACTTAACACACAAATCTAGCTTTGACCCCATTATTAGAGGCTACAAGCTTCCTACCATAATTATTCCCACAACTTTCTATTCATATTTTATCACTGGAAAAGGAGGATACCAACACTTGCCTTGAGAACAAACAGAATTTCTAGAATCAGAGACTGTTTTAAATATTTTTCTAACTTAATCCCTTGATTTTAAATGTGAAAACATGGAGAAAGAGTAGGTGATTTGCCTGTGTCTCATGCAAGCCAATGGGAAGCTATGATTAGAACCAGTTCTTGGTTCTCAACACTATATTGTCATGAAAGATGAGTTATAAAAAAAAAGTAAATTACATTTCATCAGCTCTCAAGTTATAGACATAGCTCAGACAAGGATTTAGTACAGCCTTTATTTTCATGATTAATTCAATCCATAGAAAGATAAAATACAATGATTCCAGCAAATACTAACACAGAAATCTGTGCCAGTAATGTTGTCTGTGCTACACTCAATGCACCAATAATCAGAACTTGATTAATTTTGATGAAACACTTGGTTGGGAGCAGGGTGCAGATGATAATTTCAAGAGAACAGACTGGGCACCGTTTGGGAACCAACTTGATTACAGAGGCGAAAAGGCTATCCAAATATTTGTTCCTTGTCCCATCTGTCCCCTCAAGGAGCACATTGCGAATGAGAGCAAGAAGGCCAAGTTCACATACCAAATAGTTAGCTATAACTATTTCTATCACACCAAGTATATAACAGGTTATAACCACTAATATGATAAAATTAGGGTGCACTAGAATGAATGCTGTTTTAATCACATACTTTTGTAGAGTTTACATATGTCTGACTTGAACCCCTCATAATAGTACCCTAAAGTGGGCAGGTATGGTAGATTGATTGCATAAATAGACTAAATTCCTCATCTCTTCAGGCATCCAGGTCCCTTGGCCACATGATGTTGCTATTCTTCTAATAGACTGAGTCTGTGTCCCAGCACTTTAATTCTGCAGTCATGCATATGACTTTCTTTGGCCAATAGCATATCAGCCAATCTGATATTTGCAGAATTTTGAAAAGGTGTTTATGCATTTTCATTTTATTTCTTACTGTTTGCCATGGCCATGATAACACATCTAGGCTAGCCTACGAGAGCAAGAGTCAGCACACTTTTTCTGTAAAAGACCAGATAGTAAATCTTTTTCGTTTTGTTGGCCACATGGCCTCTATTGTGACTCTTCAACTACTCAAAGCTGTCTTTGTGGCCTGAAAGTAGCCACAAAAAATATGGAAATGAATGAGCACAATTGCATTCCAATGAACAAATTTATGGAAATATGTATGATAATGTTTGTTATTTACAGAAACAACCCATGGACAGAATTTGGCCAATGAGCCATAGTTTGCTGACCTCCACCCTAGAAGATGAGACGTATGGAGTAGAGTTGAGTAACTCTAGTTGAGATCATTTAGAATCAGCCAAGCTCCAGCCAATTGTCAGGCACATCAGAGAGTCAGACACATGGCCAGGAAAATCACTTAGCCAACTTGTGGCTCACAGAAGACGCATGAGCAAACTCGGCCAACGTCAGTCGAACCCTGCAGAATCATCTGCAAAGCCCCAGAGTCATGGATGATTTGTTATGCAGAATTATTATGGCCAGAGATTATTAATACCATAGGTAAAGGCTTAATTTTGCCATTTTAGAATTAAAGATGGGATTTAAAGAAGTTAAATACCTTGGTCATTATCCCAGGCAGCCAGAAAGTGTCAGAGTCGATTCACATATAAGTGCTTCCAAATCTAATGTTCTATTCACTATATAAAACTGCTTCAATTCTTTACTTTCTCTTTATTTTAGATGGTTTTGTTTATATAGCAATGCAGATATAGATGGGCTTCCCTGATGTCTCAGGGGCAAAGAATCCGCCTGCCAATACAGGAGACATAAGAGACACCAGTTTGATCCCTGGGTTGGGAAGATCCCCTGGAGGAGGAAATGGCAACCCACTGCAGTATTCTTGCTTGGAAAACTCCGTGGACAAAGGAGCCTGGCAGGCTACAATCCATGGGGTTGCAAAAGAGTCAGACACAACTGAGTGACTAAACAAAAGCAGCAAATAGATATATAATGTATAGCAAGTGAAAGTCGCTCAGCCGTGTCGGACACTTTGTGACCCCATGAACTGCAGCTCGCCAGGCTCCTCTGTCCATGGAATTCTCCAGGCAAGAATACTGAAGTGGGTTGCCATTTCTTTTTCCACAGATATGTACAATTTAGGGTAAAAGATGAAGGATTTTAGACAGCTCTGACTCCACTAACTCCCCTTTTAGCTATAAAAAATCATGTCATCCAGGCTTAACATTTAGACAATTTTCTTTAAATTGCTAACGCAGATCTCTTCATGATGTACCCTAGTCTATATCATCCTGGTTCTTATTTTCCGGAACTCCAGTAAGGAGGAAATAACTTAAATGGCTCCTCTTGCACGCGGCTCCTACCTCTCCATTTTACTGCTTCCATTTTATGCAGGGCTGTCAGGGCTTTCTGAATTAAATGTGACTTAGGGCCTGCGCTTGCTGACTGAGGAGGCTCATAGGTCCTATAGCTCATCCACAATCTTGTACTTGAGCTGTCAAGTGTGAGAGATTGGTGCCAAATTCAAGCCAACATAGCCCCTTCCCAGTAGTCTGCCTTCGACAACCCCTCCTTGTCAAATCCAACAGTTTACGTAGGATGTATGGTGAATAAAGTGCTCTGAAAGATACGGATGTAGAGGTGGTGCTTTCACTGATAGCAGGAACACCTATCAGCTTCCCACAGGGCTGACATTTCAGGCTAGCAGGGGGGAGATGATCATAGGATTTTTGTGCTGCTGTTTCTAAATGGATTGTAGAGACTTTCAAGGCAAATTGCCTCACTTCTCACCACCTGCCTCCAAGAAGACGCAGTGTGAAGCAACTTTGCAACTCAAAAAAAAATTTTTGGGGGGGTAGTTATAAAGGAGAACCCTCAGGTGAATGGTTTCTAGAACTTAAGTTATCCTGGATTCCCTAGGCTTGAGCCTCTCTACGTGAAAGTTCAATGCTTTGGGCACCAGAATCACTATTCCCCTCTTCTCAATGCCTAGAGAAATATCTGGCCTTGGAATCACTGAATGTTACACCTAGCTGTTAGCAGTGCTTAGGTGTTGCTTGCAGGAATGTGCCATGGCTTAGTTGTGTCCAACTCTTTGTGACCCATGTACTATAGCCCACCAGACTCCTCTGTCCATGGGATTTCTCAGGCAAGAGTACTAGAGCGGACTGCCATTTCCTATTCCAAGGGATCTTCCCAACACAGGAACTGAACCCACATTTCCTTCACTGGCGGGCAGATTCTTTGCCACTGAGCCACCTATGTGTTTCTTGAGGTTCTAAAAAATAGGAATTGGAAGTTGTACATTTGACCTTTGATAATTAACCACTTAGGCCAACACAGCATAGACATGGGAAGTTGCTCACTTTCAGGTCAAGAAGACCCAAGAGGTAGACTCTGTCTTTTACTGTGGTGAAAAGAGAACTGTTTCACTCGGAAGAAGGATTAGATAGCCAAAGAAACAGACAAAAAGAAGAATGCAAATGTAAGTGTTGACTGTACTTAAGTGCTCACAATGGTGAGGAATTTGTGTCTTTAGACTTGGTCTTTCAATCCCACGTGTAAGACTGGCCCAGGTGTGGAGATGAATGTGCGGTACTATAGTCAACGGACCATGAATATTTTTTGTACCACTCATGATATCATCTTTATGAAATGGATCCATGTATGTGAAAATCCACTTGAAATGGATGTATCAGATTGCCTTAATCTTATGCCATTGAATATTTGATTCATCCAACTCTGGTCTAAATCCATGCTCACCAGACCACACAAACCTTTTTTTTTTTTTTTTGCCACATAAGCCTACTTACAATATGCAGAGCACTGGGTCATGGAGTAACTTTGGTACCTTTGGCAATGCTCCCCCAGAGAAAATCAACAGGTTATTTCTGATCACAATTTAGTTTCCAAAGCAGCTTAACCACAATGCCAGATCCCTGGGTTTCAGACCACTTGATCATGAGGAAATTACAAGACTGAGTTTCTATGAATTCGTTGCTGCTATGGCTTACCCTCAAGTTTCATTTATGAGCCTACCTCTCAGGGCCTAGTCACGCTGATACCCTGATAAAGTAATGAGTTTTCAAAACAGAGGGACTCACCCACTTCACATTGATTAGTTAAGGTTTGCTCAGTCTTTTAAAACCAGAGAGCCCTTTAATATATATAAAATTCTGATGTCCCACAACCAGCTTTCAACATGTCCAAGCCAAATAAGTACATCTTAGAGGTATATGTCCCCACCTGCTAAGAAGATTCTACTCTATATAATACTACATGAAATAACCATAGGGAATATGTCCTAAATAATGTAGATTTCATATATATATATATATATATATATATATCTTGTGTGTGCAGATGCTAGCTACAGAGATTCTGATAAAACCTGCCCCATCCTCCAGCCCCATTTGAGAGCCACTCACCCTCTCCCTTAAAATTCCCATCACTGTAAGAATTACAGATAAACACCTTCTGATTTCTGCAGAAAGATCTTGACTTACTTATTGCAGAGTTTGTTTAGGGTTGGTGACGAGACACTAAGGTGTGAGTGAAGGGATTGGTGAAATTTGAAAAAGTAACTTGTTACCTAATTACAAAGTATATCCATAATGGCTAATTTAATACTGGTGATGATGGTGGCATAATATTAACTGTGTGTATGTGTGTCTGTGTGGAGTCTGAGAATGGGGTATGTGAATACAGATGTGTATGTCCATGTACATGAATCAAAATATATATATAAAGAAACACAATTGTTGCTTTCAAAGAGTTCTAATTAAATGGTAGAAACGTAAGCATGTGCATCACATCCCTCACAGGTTAACAGTGTTAATACAAATTGTGCAACCTTTTCTCCACCTCTGTCTCATCATAAGGCAAAGCCATTTCTGGCACAGACTCCCCCCAGAGCCCAATGTGTCATGTGATCAGGTGGGGATTCTTTGGTGCAGGGGACACTGAACCAGTAAATATTCTTATCCTTCATCCACCCTCTCCCATTAAAAGTTTCACTAATAAATTCTCCAACACCTACAGCTTCTCTTCTGAGTGAATATACAGTTAGAAACCACTTTAAATCATCTTTAAAACTATTATTCAGACTTGGAAATGGAAGTTAGTAATCTCTAGACGTTTTCATTTCTTCTTAGGCATGTTCTGGACATATACATAGTTCTTAAACCTCTCAGAATACATAACTTAAATGTCCTTTTTCCTGATAGTCATTAAGTAATGGCTATCAAATATTAGCAGCTGAGTGTGTACCCATTATAATAACCACAATGCATTCTGATGCTACTCTGAGAAGCAATACCAGGGAAGTAGAGAATTTATTAAAACAATTATAGAAGTGATGATGGTTAAACAAGTATCTCATATAGAACTCAGCTAACTGAATCTTTGTTAGATAGATTACCCAAATAATTTACATATGGAGGACACTTTATTGTTTGGAATATCCCTTCTTCATACGTTTCATGTACATAGATCATTTGACCTTAACAACTCTCAAAAGTGTAAGGGAACCACATATTGGACAGTGTAATAGGTTGTCTAAATCCAGAGGACTGGGGGTGTGTGTGTGTGTGTGTTTATGCAGGTAGAGATAATCCTTAAGTTTTGAACTTTCACTTCTGAATTCATGGTCTTTCCCATTATTTACAGCACAAAGCTTTCCTGATAATGCAAAGCTGCTTTTAACATTAGGAAAAGAAGTAAAAAGAAACTTGTACTGAACTCTCATGATCAATTGTCCAAAACATTTTATGAACTTAAGAGCTGCTCAAATTATGAAACTTATAATACAACACAGTAACTTTTCTTTTGTGTGCTAAACCTAAATGAACAATTATGAGAGCCACTAAAAGCACTATTTAAGAAATATGTATTAAGATCAATCAAGAGATAGAAAAACTAATAATATAAATGTCAAGTATAAGAAAAATATCATTATTTTAAATGCTCATCATTTATTAAAAAGGTTTAAGTACACATAATTCCATTTAAGACAAAAAAATCTAAATGTGTATAGATGTATACAAGTGTTTATAGGCTTGTAAACACTTAAGTTTTATGATTATTTATTTTTATATAGAAACAAAACTGAGCATTTTTTATGCTAAATCCATCGAGTAAAAATTTGTAGGAAGACAGACTTTGCAGTCTCAATTTATCACCCAAATATGATTATAAAGTTAAAAAGATAGCTTTACAATGAATAAATCTGGTCAATACTACCTTACTAAATTGATCACCACTAATGGGACAAACTGACATATGTCTATAAATGTATTATAATCTGAAGAACACAACATTACCAAAAATGTTTAATCTGAATCCAAGAATGAGAAAATAATAGACAAAATCAAATCAGATTAAGGATCATTCTGTAAAACAACCAGCCTCAAACTCATCAAAAAATGCTAATGTCATAAAAGACAAAAAAAAGAACTCATCCATTTTATTGAAAAGTAAATAGAAATGATAACAAAAGGCAATGTGAAGTCCTTGTCTGATTCCTAGATCAAAAATAAAGTAGTTCTAAAGGACATGATTGGGAAAATTAAGGAAACGTTAAATATGAACTATGTATGTTAAATATATATGTTAAAATGGGCTTCCCTGGTGGCTCAGCCGATAAAGAATCTGCCTGCAATGCGGGAGACCTGGGTTCGATCCCTGGGTTGGGAAGATCCCCTGGAGAAGGGAACGGCTACCCACTATAGTATTCTCACCTAGAGAATTTCATGGACTGTATAGTCCGTGGGGTCGCAGAGTCGGACACGACTGAGCAACTTTCACTACTCACCATATATGTTAAATAATGCTATTATATTAGAGTTATATTTCTTTTTTAAATTGGAGTATAATTGCTTTAAAGCGTCTCATTAGTTTCTGCTATTCAAAGAAGTGAATCAGCTACATATATACATAAATATCCCCTCCCTCTTGGACCTTCCTCCCAGCCCCCATCCCATCCATCTAGGTCATCACAGAGCACCAAATGAGATCTCTATCCCTTCCCTGCAAATAGGTTCATCTATACCACCTTAGTTAAATTTCTTTGGTGTGATAATGAGAAGGTTATTTGGAGACTGTTTTGTACATAGGAGATACATGTCGAAGTATTTACAGTGAAGTGTCTTGCGAGCATGATACCTATGGCTCACTTTCAAAATGGCTGGATGGCATCACTAACTCAATGGACACGAGTTTGAGCAAACACCGAGAGATAGTGAAGGACAGGGAAGCCTGGTGTGCTGCAGGCCACGGGGCCAAAGAGTCAGGCACGATGTAGCAATTGAACAACTTTCGAATTGTTCAGAAAAAAACATTGAGTGATGGAGCTAAAGCAAACATGGGGAAATGTTAACCATTGGCAAATCTAGGTGAAACATATATAAAAGTTCATGGTACTACTTTTCTGTAGCTTGAAACTTTTGAAAATATTTTGGGAAAGATAAAACTAAATGAAATCATCCTTTGAATTCTTTATTTCATATGCCCATTTCATCAGTTTTGAAATACAGGTTTAATATACATGTACTTCCTCTTTTTAAAGATTTAAAATATGAAATGTTGAACAAATGTTACAAATTATAATAAAAATTTATGACAAAGTACTTCATGAATAAGACAAAGGAATTAAAAATTATGTTAAATGTCCTGTGTAAATACAAAACAAGAATAAAGAATATCAGTGGTATTAATATGCAGACTAGGTTTTCTCTAACTTAATTTCTCTGCTCCCCTCCCACTTAAAATCATAAAAGGATTCATTACAAATTGGAAGTACAGAATTTTTAGAAAATCATTGGATGATGAGTTGTATGATTCTCTTTACAGGTACAGATTACTCTTCAGCAGTCTGTAAGCCATTGAAAATGTAACTCCATAGCCAATGAAAAAAGCCAAAGCGCGATTTGGCTGGGGAAGGGGTGTCAAATACGCAATCGTGTGGTAGATACGTGCTCCGACAAAGAGTCTGAAGTGCAGGATGGCTGTAGACAGGTCTGGACCACTCAAGGAATACAGAAGGCCAATACCAAGAAATGGCACAATGTTTTCAAGGTCATTCAAGTGGGCTCTGTGGAAAAAAAGATGACTTGTAAAACCCTAATTTCAAAATCAGCAGAAATACATTCACTTTTCCCTCTCTTCTGAAACTAAATAGAAGTGTTAATGGATCTTAAACATGCAAAGTAAGATTCATTTTATTTCTCTCAAATTCCCTTGCTTCCCTATCCACTTGGCTGTTATTTAGAATGACTCATTATTTTGTTTCTTCTATTTTCAGTGTATCTCAACATATAAGAAAGAAGGATTTTTGCACTTTCAAGAATATCAAAAGTGCATCTACATAATAAAACTCCCATCATTTTTATACATATAAAATATTTTTTCTTCTGAAATCTGTACAACAGCAATTCAAGATTCCTCTTATAAAAATTCTTCTTCCCAAAAGAAGAAAATCCTTTGGGTTAGTATCTTTCTTAAGAGCCCCCTCACTTGTGATAGGATGCAAAATGGTCACTGATACCACCCTTGCCCATTCACCCAAGCCACTAGGTTACCAGAAATCAATTTACCAATCTTAATATCAAGAATTTCACTTTCTCCACATACAGATAACAGAATATATAACTAGTCTTTCAAACATGGGAAAATGTCAGCCAACCTATCCTAAAATTACAAAAGGAATTAGTTAGTAGTGATGGGGCAAAATATACACAAACATGATAGACAATAATAAAGGGAAAGTTATGCAGCCTAGATATGAATTTTATACCACAGCTAGAAGAAAACAGAAAGCATGGTTTAGACACAACTTTTTCTCCAATTCATGGCACCTCCAGCTAAGATCGTGAACACAAGGCACGTCAATTACTGGGAGATTTTTTTAAAATATAAAGTGTATATTTATAAAAAATATATATTTTTATTTTTATAAATATATTTATAAAGTGCTTAATTGTCAAATCTGGTAACCCTGTTCCATTTTCCACAGTTAAAAACTGCTTAATAATCTAGACTATAAATTGAGATTTTGATAGAACTTGTAAGCTTTTGATACATATTTCAAAATGAAAGATAAAGACCTGGGTTCGATCCCTGGGTTGGGAAGATTCCCTGGAGAAGGGAAAGGCTACCCACTCCAGTATTCTGGCCTGGAGAATTCCATAGATTATGCAGTCCATGGGGTCGCAAAGAGTCGGACCCAACTGAGCGACTTTCACTTTCACTTTTTTCTTTTAGTCAAAAAAAAGTGTAATTACTAAATAATCTTTGCTCAAAGATCACCATTATCACCTCCTTTCCTTTCTCCTGTTTTCTGTAGATTATCTCTAAGGTCTCCTGACAAACAGAATAACAAAAAATAAAGGTATGCAGAAGGTAAGAGTAACTTGGATAAATAACAATTTTGAAAGATTTAAATAAACAACCACTTGTTCCTAAATAAAGCCGAGACAGAAAGGGTATGAGTGTTCTTGTTCCCTCTGTTTCATGGAACAAACCAAGGGTTACTGAAAGCGAGGTGGGCAAGAAAGGACAGAAACACTATTTTCTAGTAAAGATGAGCTCACATCACCAATTACATCAAGGGTATTTGTTTGGATCCTTTGAATTCTCCTGCTGGACCACAGATATTTCTTCACCTCCTATCTAGGCCGTGTTACTTCCTCCTTTACCATATTCTAAAAGGACAGACATTTTTAAAGTTGACAAAGAACCTAGAATGATGAGACCACGTAGAAATATGTTTGTGCTCAGTCGCTCAGCTGTGTCCAACTCTGTGACCCCATGGACTGCAGCCTGCCCATGGATCCTCTGTCCATGGGATTCTCCAGGCAAGAATACTGGAGTGGGTTGCCATTTCCTCCTCCAAGGGATCTTCCTGACCCAGGGATCGAACCTGTGTCTTTTGTCTCCCGCACTGGCAGGCAGATTCTTTACCACTGCATTACCTGGGAAGCCCCAAGTCTATATTAAACAATTGACAAATAGAATACAGTGTGAAAACAGAGGAGAAAGTCAAGGAAAATTTGGGGTAAAGAGCTCCAGTGGTGGGGGTTGGGGGAGGAAATTCAAGGGCAGGGGTTCCTTGGAACTCACTGGCCTCTCCATTTTTTCTGGCTTCCCTCTATTTATCTCTTTCATTCAGTTCTTTTTCCTTGCCCTCAACCCTCAAAATGGTCTCACAGTATTCCTCACTGTTCTAGAAAGGCCAGTTTTCAACAGAGCCTCACACTGTGTTAATTTATGCCTTCTTATATGCTCTCCTTTTTTTAGTTTTATTTTTTAACTTTTTGTTTTATATCGGAGTATAGCCAATTAACAATGTTGTGATAGATTCAGGCCGACAGCAAAGGGACTCAGCCATACATACACATGTATTCATTCTCCCCCAAACTCCCCTCCCATCCAGGCTGCCACAGAATATTCAGCAGAGTTCCCTGTGCTCTATAGCAGGTCCTTGTTGGTTATCCCTTCTAAATATAACAGAGTGTACCTGTCGATCACTTCTTTTTAGACCCCAGTGTAGGCACACCCTCTCCCAGTGAGCATCTGCTTAGTTCAGTATCACCTTCCCACTGTAACCCTTTCTCTACTCAAACAACAGAATGCATCCTAAAGGAGCAGCTTCCTTCATTTCTGTGTCATTCCTAGATGGCTACCGAAATCTAGTAGCAGATGGACATCCGTCTTTATGTATGACCACTCTCTACCAGGGTCTATTACTTCCTCTCCATCATCCCATGTTCCCATGTCCTTCCTCTTTTGGGCAGATGCCCCTTGGTGCAAGCTTGTTCTGGACTGACCTTAACTCCAGCCCTGCTCTGTGCTCAAGATGCTTCAGAACCACTCGGATCTCAGCATCGACCGGACCTAAACCAGAGTTGTTATACATCACTGAAAACGGTCAGGGGGTGGCCAACCACAAAAGGAGCTTCACACCAGACTAGCTGACTCCTTTCTCTTACCCAAAGCTCTTCATGCTCAGCATGTAGCAGTGTGTTCAAGTTCCTGCAAGGAAATTTTTCCAAACTGCCATGATTTCACATCTCCTTTTTTCCTTCCAAATCCTAACAGTCTTCAACTTCTTCCCTTATGAAATATCCCCAAAGACCCTAGGAAGTTACACTGTTATCCTACTACTTAACATCTAATGGGAGATAGCTTTATATCATTCTTTAAGTACTACATGCACGTGAGTCTGCTTTTCAGCGGAAAAGTTATAGACCCCTCAAGGGCAGGAAGTCAGTCTTAAAGCCATTTTACAGTATCCCAATTAAAGAACTGACAGTGAGACACACAGTAATCTCTCAATAAATGCTTCATTCATGTATTGGGGCCAGAAAGGAATCATCTAGCTTTAAGTTTTATCCCATTCTCCACTTCTTTGAAGAATTCCCAGTGTGTATCAACTGGACCCCACTGAAGAGTCTCAATAAAGAGGTATTCTCTACCGTTGAAGGTAGCTTATTCTAAACATCTCTTCCTAAGTACTAAAACCCTTTTTTTCTCTTTTAAATGTTTCACCTTATTTCTTCAGCTGCCCTGGTTACCTTACAACTTTATCTTGTTGTGAGGAATGTACATGGGACTTTCCAGGTAGCTCAGTGGTAAAGAATTCGCCTGTCAATGCAGGAGATGCAAAAGACGTAGGTTTGATCCCTCGGTCAGGAAGATCCCCAGGAGGAGAAAATGGCAACTCACTCCAGTATTCTTGCGTGGAAAAACCCATGGACAGAGGACCCTGATGGGCTGCAGTCCATGGGGTTGCAAAGAGTTGGACATGACTGAGTAACTGAGTGTGCGCATGTGCATGCTCACGGGGAATGTATATAGCCTTGAATTCTTTCTAGAACAATATGGGGTAGGATTAAATAAATGCATAATGTAAAAGGCTTTCTAATCATCACTGATTTCCCTATGCCCAGAAAATAAATAACTTACTTTAGGCTACTTATCTTGACATTTCAACACATATTACTTTATATTTTTAATTAAGGGTCCCATATGTGTAGTGTATATTTTCTCAATATTGCATGCCTAAAAGCATAACTTTCACGTCCTTTGTAGCCAAATTCAGTCCCTGTCACCAAAACATGCTAATAGAAACAATTTGATCATTACAAATAGAAGTAATGAAAAAGAAAAATTCTAGGTTAAAAATGGAGAGGGGAGATTGTGGAAACTCTTATTCTGAAAAGTATCTCCAAAAGTGATTTAGTAAATCACTTTGTTAACAGAACTGATCTGATCTCAAAAAATACACCTGGAAACTAGAAGCTTCTCTTTCCTGGAGATTCTTTCTTGCCACATTGAAAAGCCAGTGTCTGACCACCAGGGGGCGCTGTACACAGTCCCTGCACCTCCTCAAGGACACTCCTTTCACTACTAAGGGCAATTGTTCTCACTAAATTTTATTTGTTGTTCACAATCTGATGAGAAGGTTCGCTTAGGTAATGGCTTTCTCCTCTAGAAATATCATCCCATGGGCAAGGAGAGACCGAAGTAGGGCCTGAGAAGGGGGAGTGGAAGGCATCTAAAATCCCCAAATAAAATTTCTTTTGCTAAGCTTTCATGGGCATACTGTGGTCCATGGAATCACAAAGAGTCAGACACAACTTAGCCACGGAACAACCTGAAAAACAACAACATAAGTGTAAAGAGAAAAGTTCAGGAGTCCCCTGTGTCACCATCTTGACTGACCTCCCCACTGAAAAGTTTTTTCTATTGAGATTCTATTGCCAACCCATTTTCCTAACATGTGAAACACTGAAGTTATGTACCATCTTCATTTAGTATTTTCTAATGCACATCTACACTGTGGTATAATTCTAGACACATTTCACAGGATAAGCAAAATTATATAAAATTAAAGAAGCAGTGAGGAGTTTTCACAGCCATACTTAAACATGTAGATATTTAGTTTTGTGATGAATAGTTGAGATAGGAAACACCATGAATATATTTGACTACACTTCTACAATTTGGTGAGTATAAATAGATAATGAAATGGAGACTGAAAAAAAATTTACTTCTCTAATTCAGGTATCAGCTGCAGCATCTAATCCCTTTAGAATCAAGATCATATTTGCCTTATCACTTTTGATTCCCTGGAAAGTCTGAAAGTGAAGTTGCTCAGTTGTGTCTGACTCTTTGCAACCCCATGGACTGTAGCCTACCAGGCTCCTCCATCCATGGAATTTTCCAGGCAAGAGTACTGGAGTGGGTTGCCACCTCCTTCTCCAAAGTCTGAAGCCCCTCCAAAGATTTCTGCAGATTCCCTTATGGTATACAGTCTCAAGATTAACTTAGTCTTCAAACCTGCATTTATGCACATCTTCATATTCTTCATTTTGATATAAACTTGGCTCTTTCCTCAACTTTCTCAATAAATCAATTAGAAAATGTGGCTTAAGATTTGTTGTTGTTGTTGTTTAGTCAATAAATCATTTGCATGCATTAAAAGCTAAGTTGTTATCAACTTAAAATAGACTAGTATTAATATAAAACAGGATGTTTTACATAAGACTCAGGGTAACCACCAAGTAAAAACTCATAGTAGATACACAAAAGATAAAAGGAAAGCAATCAAAGCTTACCCTTAGAGAAAAATCACCAAGTCACAATGAAAGAGAAAGGAACAAAGGAATTCCAAAACAACTAGAAAAAAATTAACAAAATGGCAATAAGTACCTGAAGTGAAGTGAAAGTGTTAGTCACTCAATCATGTCTGACTCTTTGTGACCCCATGGACTACAGTCCACCAGGCCCCTCTGATCATGGAATTCCGCAGGCAAGAATACTGGAGTGGGTAGCCATTCTCTTCTCCAGGGGATCTTCCCAACCTAGGGATCAAACTCAGGACCGCTGCATTGCATGCAGATTCTTTACCATCTGGGACACCACGGAAGCATCAGAAATTACTTTAAATCAAAATGGGCTAACTTCTCCAATCAAACAAGAATGAGTGAACAGATAAAAATAAGACAAGACCTAACAATATGCGGCCTATGAAGAGTTAAGGACATAGATAGACACAAGGTGAAGGTGTGGAAGAAGATATTCCATGCAAATGGAAGCCAAAAGAAAGCTGAAAAACCTATACTTATATCAAAACAAACTGGAACAAGAGACAAAAAAGCTCATTATATAATGATAAAGGGGATCAAGGCATTAAGAGGACATAACATTGGTAAATATATATGCACCCAACATAGGAAACGTTAATATACAAAGCAAACAGTAACAGATCTGAAGGAGAAATAACAATACCATAATTATAGAGGACTTCAACATCTCATTTTCAACAGTGGATAGATCATCTAGAAAGATCATTTAGCTCAGACGGACCTAAAAGACATTTATAGAACTTTACATCCAACAGCAACAGAATACACATTCTTCCCAGGCACGCATGGAACATTCTCCAAGATAGATCATATCTTAGGCCAAAAAGCAAGTCTTAATAGATTTAAGAAGTGCAAAATCAAGCATTTATTCCAACCACAACAATGTGAAACTAGAAATCAATTACAAAAAGAAAACTGAAAAATTCACAAACAGGTCAAAGAAAAAACTCAAGAGAAATCAATAATATATTGAGACAGATAAAGATAGAAACAGAACATACCAACCTCACGGGGACTCAGCAAAGGCAATCTAAGAAGGAAGTTTATAGTGATAAACCCCCACATTTAAGATTGAAGTCTCAAATGAACAACCTAACCTGACGTATCAAGAAACTAAAAAAAGAAAAGCAAACTAAGCCCAAATTAATAAAGGAAAGAAATAACAGAGATCAGAATAGACACAAATGGAATAGAAACTAAAAATACAATAGAAAAGAATCAATGAAACTAACAGCTGATTTTTTGGAAGGATAAAATAGACTAACTTTACTGCTGCTGCTGTTGAGTCACTGAGTCTTTGAGTCCCCATGGACTGTAGCCCACCCAGGCTCCTCTGGCCGTGGGATCTCCAAGGGAAGAATACTGGAGTGGGTTGCCATGTCCTTCTCCAGGGTATCTTCCAGACCTAGGGATTGAACCCAAGTCTCCTGCCTGGCAAATGGATTCTTTTCACTGAGTCACCTGGGGAAGACGAACTTTAAAACAGCATCAAAAAGAATAAAATGCTTAGGAATAAATTTAACCAAAGAGGGGAAAGATCTATTTACTGAAAACCATAAGATACTGATGAAAGAAATAGAAGAAATATAAATAAATGGAAAGATATTCTCTGCTCATGGACTGAAAAAATTAATGTTAACACTGTTAAAATGTCCACACAACCCAAAGTAATCTACAGATTTAATGTACTCCCTCTCAAAATCCCAATGGCATTTTTTGAGAATTTTTTTAAAAAAGTCCCCAAATTTGTGTGAAACCACAAATGACCCTGAATATCCAAGCAATCTTAAGCAATAAAAGCAAAGCTGGAGACTTCATACTTCCTGATTTCAAACTACATTACAAAGCTATAGAAATGAAGTCAGTATTTTTTTTGGCATAAAAGCAGACTCACAGATCAATGGAACAGAATAGAGAACCCAGAAATAAACTCATGCATGTATACTCAATTTTTTACACAGAAGCCAAGAATACACAGTAGGAAAGGGCAGCCTCTGAAGTAAATTGTGTCAGGAAAACTAGATTTCCACATGCAAACGAAACTGAACCCTATCTTATATCATACACAAAAATCAACTCAAAATGAATTAAAGACTTGAACATAAGACCTGAAACCATAAAATTTTCTAGAGGGAATATAAAGGTTGTAAGCTCTTTGACACTGGTCTTGGCACTGATATCTTTGGATTTGACACCAAAAGCAAAAAAAAAAAAAAAAACAAAGCAAAAATAAACAAGTGGGACTACATCAAATCAAAAAGCTCCTGCTCAGCAAAAGAAGCCATCAACAAAATTGAAAGAGAAGTTATGGAATGGGAAAAAATATTTGCAAAGCCCATATCTGATAAGCAGTTAATATTAAAAATATATAAGGAACTCACAATGTCATAGCCCCAAATTAATAGATAAACAAATAAAATAATCCAATTTAAAAAGGGAGACCCAAATAGTCATTTTTCCAAAGAAGACATCCAAATGGCCAAGAAGTACATGAAAAGGTACTCACCATCACTAATCAGCTGGGGAAATGCAAATCAAAACTAAAAATGAGTTATCACATTACACCTATTAGGATGGCTACTGTGAAAAAGACAAATACTTACCAGAATATGGAGAAAAGAGAACTCTTCTACATTGCTGCTAGGAATATAAACTGGTATAGCCACTATGGAGAACAGCTTGGAAGGTCCTCCCTGGCGGCTCAGATGTTAAAGAATCTGCCTGCAATGCGGGAGACTTGCATTCGATCCCTGGGTTGGGAAGATACCTGGAGGAGGGCATGGCAGCCCACTCCGGTATTCTTGACTGGAGAATCCCCGTGGACAGAGGTGCCTCGTGGGCTACAGTCCATGGGGTCACAGAGCTCGGACAGAACCGAGCAATTAAGTACAGCACAGCGTAGCACAGAACTTCCCTACCGTTATCCCCAAAAGATTAGAATATTACTCGGTCTTAAAAAAAAAAAAAAAAAGGAAATCTTGTCATTTGGATGAACCTGGAGGACATTATGGTGAATGAAATAACTAAGACAGAGAAAGATAAATATTGTATGGTTATCATTTATAAATGAGATCTACCGAAAGGAAAAAAGGCTGAACTCATAAGAAGAGAAAGTAGTCGTTGCCAGGGGCTAGGGGTCGGGGGAAATGTGGAGAGGTTGATAAAACAGTACTAACTGTCAGTTATAAGATGAACAAGGTCTGAGGATCTAAAGGGTAACACGCTGACTACAGCAGATAACACTGCATTGTGTAATTGTATAACTGAAACCTGGGGCTTCCCAGGTAAAGAATCGGCCTGCCAATGCAGATGTAAGAGATGGGAGTGCAATACCTGGGTCGGGAAGATCCCATGGAGTAGGAAATGGCAACCCACTCTAGTATTCTTGGCTGGAAAATTCCATGGACAGAGGAGGCTGGCAGGTTAGAGTCCAGACATTACTGAGCAACTGCGCACGTAGCACATATGACTGAAAGTTGCTATGAGAGCAGAATTTAAATGTTCTCACCAAAAAAGAGGGGAGGAGAGAAGAAATCTGAGAGGTGATGGATGTGTTAATTAATGAAATTCATTAATTAATGTCAACTAATTCAATGGAAGGACTCTGACACATATATGTGTATCAAATGAATGACATGGTACACTGCAAATGGTACACTTATAATTTTGGCAATTAAGTCTCAGTAAAGATGAAAGAAAAAGTTTGTAATTTACATCACTTTATGGCAAGGAATAAGAAATATACCTTCAGAACTAGAATTCAATGTGCTTTTAAAATAAGTTTATTAATGGTATCATTAGGAAGCTGGGTAGATGGTATCTTGGCTTATTGCTTTTCACTGTTCACTGAATTCTCTGTACATTAAATATAATATCTACAAAGGAGGGAGAGACAGAGAAGATAGGGAGAGATTTCCCAAGTTCATACTTTCTATTTTATGCAAAAATACCTAGTTCTTCAAACTTTTACCCAAGCTGACAGTCTCACCTCTGGAGAAAGAGGACAAAAACTGCAAGAATCTACCGTCCTCGTTTCACCTCCTACCTGTCATTACTTTTGATAAATCCCTACACAGAACAAAGTCATTAACCCTAACAAAGTGCACAGAAAAGCTAAATTGGAAATACATGCAATCACAGTGATAGTTGGAGACTTCTAGATCGCTAATTTTCTATAATTATACAGAGTAGGTAAAATGATTGACTTTTCTTTTTCTTCAAGACCCCAACAGCCTCACTTGACTCTGAGACCAACATCTTGTGATCAAATGAGTCATTTCAGGAGACACTGGTTTACCTTCTAACACGTTCCACCCTGTCATCTGTCCGAAGATACTTCTTGGCATTTTCTCCTTTGCCAAAGCCTGCGCAGTCTTCAGGGTTGGCAAAAACCTATTCCAAATGCCGAGGGGAAAAAAAAAACCTGTTTCAAATACCAAATAACATGGGGGGTACTCTACCTGATATTCACCTTTTATCAGAAGAAATACAGGCATCCACGTCGGTCATTATAAAAAAAAAAAATTGGGAGCTATAGATCAAACCCAGGGGTAGGAGAAAGCATGCAGATTCTCTGGTAGCTTAGTGGTAAAGAATCTGCCTGCTGACATAGGAGACACAGAAAATGCAGGTTTGATCCCTGGGTCCAGAAGATCCCCTAGAGTAGGAAATGGCAACCCACTCCAGTATTCTTGCCTGGGAAATCTCATCAACAGAGGAGTCTGACAGGCTACAGTCCATAAGGTAGCAAAGAGTTGGACACAATTGAGCACATACACACAGGAGAAAACATCTCTTCTAAAAACCTGACTTTTTAAGAACAGTGTAAAAAAAATTTTAAAGAGAAGCATAAAAAGAACTTATTAAATAAAAACCAATATATAAAAACAGTGAAAACAGGCAGCAAAACCAGAAAAAAGCATAATTCTGAGTCCTCATTAAAATAATAAAAAGCTATTATTATGGTGAACTGGCATTTTTTAATAGTAATATTGATGCACTTTTCCTTAAGAACATTGTTTCCAACTGATTGACTCATATGAAAGTCATAAGTTTATTTGCCAAAGATACCAGAGAACAGGCAAGCAGCATAAAAGAGTGGGGACAGTTTTGTACTTCGTTAGGATATGTGTGCCTCTTTTTCTTCTGAATTAACTAAAACTTTAGGTTGAACAATCCAGTGAAATATAAGAAGCTGAATTGCATTCCTATAAACACCAGGCACATGTTCCAGGACATATTTTCACATAGTCCTTCCTTTCATTATTATGCTCTTTGAAATGATTTCCCCATTCCCTGAAACTTGAAACATGCATTTAAAAATATTTATATTCCACTATTTAATGATTTATAATAAAGAAAAACATGAACTATAAAATTAGCCTTAATTTAAGCTGAGAAACTTCATAAATAATATAGCATTTTTCTTAATATGACATGAGCATTTATTTCAGATAAAGATGTTGAGGAGAACCGATCAGCTCTTGAGGGCAGATCTGTCTGTCTGGTTCTGAAATAAATGCATGGCACATACTGGATGTTCAATAAAGAGATTTTGAGTAAGTAAATAATGTATTACAATGGAAAGTGCTTGAAATAGGAGTTTAAAACCAATCTGAATTTGAATCCCAGCCTCAGCCTTGGTTGGTATGTAACTTTGGGAAAGCTACTTAACCGCTCTGATTCTGATTTCCTCATCCATAAAATGGGAAGAGTAACGCTCATCTCTCAGGATAATGCTAACAATTATGTAAAATGCTTCCATGACCTGACACACACAGTGTCACAGTGCCTAGCGTAGATCACTGGCACTTCACAAATTTGAATTCCCTTCCCCTTTTCTTCTAAGACAAGCAACGTTTCTGCTGTCCTTGATGCCACAGTACTTCTAGAGGACAGTGTGGATCTGGTGGTTGCTTGTTTAGTCTCTCAGCTGTGTCTGACTCTTTGGAGACCCCATGGACCATAGTCCACCAGGTTCCTCTGTCCATGGGATTTCCCAGGCAAGAATACTGGAGTGGGTTGCCATTTCCTGCTCCAGGGGATCTTCCTGACTTAGGGATCAAATCCGCATTTCTTGTGTCTTCTGCACTGGCAGATGGATTCTTTACCACCTAGTCAAGACCTGCTAGAAGCAGACACTTTATAGCCAGAGGCTCAAACACCTTGCCCTGTTGGAGGTTTACCTGTGTGGATATGTGCCCCATTAAAATGCAAACATCATTGGGAAGGAATGATACCTCAAGACAGTAATGAGGAAATACCTTAGGAGGACTGTGACTTCTAAATAAAAGTAAGGCTCTGGAGGACTGAAACTCAGGACTGGGACCAAGAGACAGAAATGATGTTTTCCAGAAAGAAGTTGGTGAATAGGCATAGGAGTCACACCAGTGAAAATCATCTAATTTTGTAGCTTTGCTTTACCCACATCACTGTTATCACAAAACCTGCTTGCATACAGGTTGCGTGCTCAGCCGCTCAGTCGTGTCTGACTTTTTGTGACCCCATGGACTATATAGCCTTCCAGGTTCCTCTGTCCATGGGATTCTGTAGGCTGGAGTACTGGAGTGGGTTGCTATTTTCTCCTCTAGGGATCTTCCCAGGCCAGGGATTGAATCCATGTCTCTTGTATCTCCTGCACTGCAGGCGGATTCTTTACTACTGAGCCATCAGGGAAGCTCTTCCCCTGTATGTGGGTTATGTGTTTCAAAACTTTCTACCACCTTCCCCAAGCCTCCACTTTAAAAAAAAAAAAAATTCTTATAATGCTGGGTCGAAATACTATCCACTTAAGAAATCATAACCACACAAAATTCAAATGTCTTGTCCCAATCATAGAGACTCTATTAATAACAATAAGAACTTAATTCTGTGCCCTAAGGCATATCCCTGATCTGTAATACAGCTGAAAACACCAATATACTGTCTAGAAAGTGACTATTTTCTAAGCTCTAGTTAGCAAAATTAACTTCAAAATCACAAAGTTTCCTTGAAAAATCTGATACTTCAGAAATCTCATATGCTAACTGAACAATAAAAACAAACAAAAAAAATTTACTCATTTCTGGGAAAAACTACCTATTCTGTAAATATATCAGAACCACTCGAACGAAATGCCTGCATATTCATTTACAGTTTTAAACAATATGCCATTGGGCTTTACAAAAAAGAAAATTGCTTTTCAGAATCCCAACTGTTAAAACAAAATACTGCCTCCCATGTCTTACCTTTCTTGTCAATCTATAGAACGCAGTTGCAGTGCTCATAAACATCATTTTTGAAAGCACAATCGTTGTGTAGGAGGCAAAGGCCATGAATACTTCATTCTCCATTAGCTGCGAAAGGCTGACCATTTTTTTTATTTTGGTCTGGAACCTTAAAAAGATTTTAGACAAGATAGGAAAAAACAGACATAAACACCCCCAAATAACTTGATGGGCACTTGGTGTCCTAATACTGCAGCATTAACCATATTATTCTTAAAGATATTTTGGGTTATTTGAAGAAGAAATAATCATTTAGTTGTTTTTTTTTTTCTAATGAATAGTATCATTTTTTTTCTAGTTCTTTTTTCCCCATTTTAATCATTTATTTAAGTTACTCTTTTTATATAAGTCAAGAAATACATGTAATAGTCTTTGCTCTTATCCATGGTTTTCTTTGTTTTCATTTGCTTTTATTAGCGTATAGCCGCTTTACAATGTCATATTAATTTCTAGTGTACAGTAAAGTGAATCAGCTATACCTATGCAATATAGCCACTCTTTTTTGGATTCCCTTCCCATTTAGGTCACAACTAAGCACAAAGCAGAGTTCCCTGTGCTATAGAGGAGGCTCTCATTCATTAGTTATCTATTTTATACACGGTATCAATAGTGTATATATGTCAATCCGAATCTCCCAATTCATCTCACCCCCATCCCTAGTTTTTTTCTGGTTCTATATCATTAAGCTTGAACATACCAAACAAGCACTGTGTGCAAATGAAAATATAGGGGTTATCACAAGCAAATATACATAGGCAAATTTTGCTAAAGTTAGAATAAAATCATATTTTGCATCACGATGAGCCACAAATTGGACCCAAACCAGAATCCATGGATCTCTTTCAAAACATCAAACTATGCACATAGTAGTACCATTAATGTTTGAGTAGAAATACCTAAGTTCTAATACATGCCCTTCTTTATAAATCCAGTTCACGACCTTTTGTCATTTCAGTGGTAATCAAGATCTCAGACTCCAGAGTTTGAATTCCAGCCACATCATTTGGTTATTGTCTTTGATTGAGAGATTTAGTCTCTGTGAAACTGGATTTCTTCATTGGTAAGATAGGAATAGTTGTTCAGTTACCTAGTCATGTCCAACTCTGCAACCCCATGGACTGCAGCATGCCAGGCTTCCCTGTCCTTCACCATCTCCCGGAGTTCACTCAAACTCAGGTACACTGCATCGGTGATGCTATTGAACCATCTCATCCTCTGTCGCCCCCATTTTCCTCCTACCTGCAGTCTTTCCAAGCATCAGGGTCTTTTCTAATGAGTCGGCATCTCCCAACTTAGTGGGTTACTGTCAGGATTTAAGTGAGATAACGTGTGGAACATACCTAGCACATGCCAGGCCCATGAAAACCCTCAATAAAACTGATTAGCTCCTCATCATGATCATCACTATCACCACGACCAGGGTCATCATTCACACCAACACAAGTGAAGAGGGTGAAACAGGATAATGGAAACATAAAATAAAAGGTGTGCAAAAGTAAATAAATAAATAAAAAGCTTGCAAACGTAGGGGAGAAATAGGTATTCATGATACTTTTGTAGAAGGGACAAGGGGAGGAGGATTAGCTTTACAAAACTCTTCAGGTCACTTCACATTCTATATTTACTCCCATTGAAAAGCTGTCAAGAGTAAATGGAATGTGACTCCCTGAATCTAGAGTTGGAAGAATAACTGGAGAAGTGCTCAGGAGGAGGAAGAAGAGGTACACAGATGACACTCAAATCCAAGTGGGTAAGAATTTAGGGAAAAGCTGAAATTCGGCACTATCTGACATTCTTTTTAACCTCCTCTGTTCTATTATCAGCCCCACTACCTACATCTTCTCTTTCTTCCACATAAACACACATCTTTTATCAAGAGTGCATGTATGCATGCATGCTAAGTCGCTTCAGTCATGTCCAACTCTCTGCAACCCTATGGACTATAGCCCGCCAGGCTCCACTGTTCATGGGATCCTCCAGGCAAGAATCCTGGAGTGGGTTGTTGTGCCCTTCTCCAGGGGATCTTCCCGACCCAGGGATCAAACCCACGTCTCTTATGTCTCCTGCATTGGCAGGTGGGTTCTTTGCTACTAGTGCCGCCTGAGAAGCCCATCTTTTCTCATACCCAAGCTTAAACACCATTTTACTGCCTTAGCATGGAGTGTTGTCTCTTGTAGACATATCTGTTCCTGCCTTTAAAACTCAACCCCTGCATGCAACCTATTTAGAGCAATTATTCTAATCATTCTACCCATCTACCAATAATCTATAAACCTATATATCTTTCTAGACTCTGCTACTGGTCATTCAGTTGTCTGTATGTTACTGTTGAATGTGACATGTCTATATATATATGTCTATATATATATAATACATATATATTTAATTTTATAAGAATTGGCTATATTATACCATATACTTTATGTGCATTAGCTTATATAATTTCTATAACTATGAGACTATAGTCCTCATGAGTATATCTATTCTACAGATGAAATAAATGGAAATTACAGATATTGAGCAGCCACACTGGGACAGGAACCCAAGTCTCTGATCCCACATCTCATATACCAACCACACTGCACTGTCTCCTTCAAGAGACTGCAAACTGCTTAATTCGGATTCAACTAACATTGAGTGATTGCCTACCCTGCACCTACCCTACACCTGCACCAGTGCCAGCACCCATTCCACCAGTTATCTTCCTTCTTCCAATTATGCTACAAGGTAAGTATTAGCCCCATTTTGGAAATAAAAACCCAAAGCTTCCTAAGCAATCTCTATTTTGAAAGGTAGGCTAAAAATAGCTTCCTTGGGTTCAGGCAAATAGAAATGTATGGTTAACCCTTGAACAACACAGATCTGAACCATGTGGATGTACTTATATTTGTATTTTTTTCCACACTAAATACCAGAGTGGTACACAATCAGTAGTTGGTTGAATCTGCAGATGCAGAGCCATGGATACTGAGGAACTGTGTATAAGGAGGAGGTGACTATAAGTTATACATGGATTCTCATCTACCCATAGGATAGGCCCCCAACCCCCATGATGTTCAAGGATCAGCTGCATTTAGTTTAAACACTCACTCACACACACACAGTAGCAAATTAATCCACTTCCACAGGTCAGTAGTCCTGAAAGCAAGTATGACAGATTCTGCCAGCTAAAGACTGTCACTTGCCATCTGATTCTATGAGAATCTTTATCATGCCCTGAAAGGAGTTCAGAGTTAATCAGAAAGAAGTCACCCTGTGTTCTAGGAAAACTGGATAAACTGGCTTTCAGATAGTTAGACATTTTCCGGGAGAAATTTTTATGAGCCAAATTTCTTGCATCTTCTTATACCTAGAAAAGCACTAAAATCATTAATGGAAAAACCTATTCCTCATAACCAGCAGCAACCTTCTACCAAGATCTGGGTTTGATTGCACATACCCCCTTTACCAAATTCATTTATATACTGACTTCCCTATCTACCTTTTTAGAGAAGTTCCTCAGCTTTAGAGAAGCTAGCTGAGGGGCTGTCTCCTAGGCTACAGTCCTCAGTAAGCCTCAACAAAAACTGAACTCATAGCTCTCACATGATGTTTTTTTCAGTCCACATTTCTCAGGGCAAAATAATATTATACTTTTAGTAACATTTTTAAAGATTTTTTTTTTATGTGGATTTTTTTCCCCCAACTGTTGCTGTGCAAAAAACCAATTGTTAAAACACCAGTTCTGTTTTATGAGGTTTTTTTTTTTGGCCACCAAGGCATGTGAGATCCTAGTGTCCCAACCCCAACAGGGATCAAACCCACACCTGCCTACATGGGAAGGTCTCAACGGGCTAGACTGCCAGGAAGCCTCCACCCCTTGCTTTTTGCAACATTTAATGTATCTACTATTGTTCTAGTCACAAATAAACTGCATTCTTCTCCATCATTGAATTTAGAGTAATTAGCTTAATTACTAAGTCCCTAAGCCCTATGCCTCTGGACAAAGATCTGAAGAAACACAGCAGGGAGGTTAATTTTAAAAAAAAGAAAACAACTTAAGAAAATTTATCAAGTAGGAGGTGCTACTACCCAACCCTAGTTTTAAAAGTCAACAGGTTTCTCTAGGTCTTCACCAATGTTCTCAGAATGAAATGCATTTACCAGAAAGAAAGAAAAGTTGAGAGGATGGTTTTCTCTCAGTGAACATGGGTATTGGAAGAGTAGAGAAAAAGTAGAAGACTTTCAGACTGTTGCTGGGAAAAGAACACAAAATCTTGAGCAGTTGGGGACAAAGGTCAACGGCAGGATTTTTTTTTTTTTTCCTCTAAATGTGAACAACACACAAAGTGTACTTCACAGAGAGAATTTCTTAATCACCAAGAATGTGGCTTAGCTCTTCCAGTCTGTGGTTTTGGGAAATGGCCAATACTGAGCTCCTGATACAGCATTCTGTGGGCCCACAGATCGCCTCTCAGGATAGACGTGGTCCACTCCCAGCACATCTGAGGGTGTGGTAAGCAGAGCTAAAGGTAAGACATTAAGAAATAGGAGTCATTTACAGCATGAAATTAGGCGCCGCTAATCTACAGGTTTTTTTTTTTCCAAGGTTTATTTGTCGATAAGCTGCCTTGAACTTGCATCATGTCCTTGCACTGCATTCCAAAAAGAAGTTACTAGAAGCTTGGTTCAGGAAAGATCATCGAGAGAGGAAAGCAGTACAGCAGTAATAATAATTCAGAGGTTAAAGTGTTCAGTGATTTGAGTAGTCAAGGAATGCAGTAGAAATTATCTCAGAAAAGTAAGCAGAGCAAAACATGAAACTTGGTGATGAGTTATAGGAATTATTCCAGTGATGAGTTCTATTTGGACAGTGTGTTGTCCCTTTCATTGTCCAACACTGGTTGGCATAATAGAGAATATATCTACCTATCTCACCAGAGAGGGGGACTCAATCACCTAATGTGGAGGGGGTGCTTTTACAAAGGACAAAGACAGACTCCAGAACTAGACGTAGTGGATCCAATTCTGTCATTTACCAGCTGTCATTAACTAATCTTCCCTGAAACATGAGGTTAATAAAACCTCCTACCTCACAAAACTCTTGGGAGCATTAAGTGAATAAAGCATAAAGTGGGGAGTCTGGGAAAGAGTGGATGCATGCTTATGAGTGGCTGGGTCCCCTTCTCTGTTCGCCTAGAACTGTCGCGGCATTGTTAATTGGCTATGCCCCAGTACAAAATAAAAAGTTTAAAATAAAAAAAAAGAAAGGCAGTGGGACCTGGTAAGTGCTAGGTAAGTATTTGGTGAATAAATAAGCTCTTACCTTGGCACTGTTCTGGCACTGAGGATACAATTTCAGAGTTTTCAAAGGCCATAGCATTATCTCTGAGAGCTTGGAGAAATTCAAGTAGAGCAAATAATATTTGTCACTACCTTGAACATATAATGAAACTGAGACCCAGAGAGGCAGAATTAGTAATCTGACCCAAATTCACAGTGGAGGGCCCAAGACCGGAACCCAGTTTTCTCTGATATTGAAGCTGTAGGCTATCCACCATCAAGGCAAAGAATTCTGGACTACCCTGGTCTTCTGGGGAATTCTTTGCGTCAAATCCCTTTCCTGTCTTATCCCCCTCACCCTCCCCCAAGAATCCCACCCCCACCCCCTTATTGTCTATCACAGTTTAGTGATAGAAACCATTTATTAACTGAGAAATAGTCCTCTTCTCTTTATAGGCTCTTGGCCAAAAAGAGCAAAGTTACTTATTTATGGCGGCCTTTCTCCATCAATATTGTGCAACACATAGAAAATGTGAGCACACATTCCCATGGTCATGACTCTGCAATTTCAGACCTTCTTAAAGCAACAGAACACTGCCCATGAGATAAAGAGAAAAGACAATTCAGTGGTCTCCTTGCTGTTTGTGAGTTCTAGAATTTACTGAATAGACTGAGTGACTGTGGACACGGCCCCCTATGCTTCAGGGGCCAGGTGTTGGGGTGGGGGTGGGGGAGATGCTGCTGGTTGTGGGGGGAAGGGGACTATGCTCAGGAAACTATGCTGACCTCCTTTTCCAGTCTCAGCATTTAAGAAACTCCACTCTCAAACAAACCCTCAGAAAAACCGCCCTTGCCACAGAAAGTAATATTCAAATTTGGACCGATTTGCTATTTTTCAAGATGGCCAAAGATGGTCAACCACACACACACAGAGGCTTCTTACTTTGGAAACCTCAGAAGACAGCAAAACTCAATACCAGCCTAATTCCCAGGGAATACAAAAGGTGTGTCTACTTCGGTATTCACAGCAGGGTAGGGCTCTGAGAACACTGGGCTGGCCTGGTTTAAAGCCTGTTAGCTGGGGGCCTGAACAAGTTTCCAAAAGCTATTCAACCATGTTTGATGACAGCCCACTTGGCACTTTCTTAGAGAGTAAACAGCAGAGGGAAAAGGAGAAAATAAAAAGTGGTGTCGGGACTACCAAAAGATCTTGTGACTATTTCAAAGAATGCAGCAGAGAGAGAGAATCTGCAGGCACCCTGACCCCCAACGCCCAAGTCCAGCGATGGCAGTCACAGATGAGGCCTTAACTCCCAGGGAAGGGTTCCTCGCTCCTCTCTCCTCTACTCCTTCCACACGCTTCCACCTGCAGTCTGGGCGCCCTCCTCTCCAGAACCCTCCCAGGGGGTGTGATCCTTAGCTTTCCTGTCATCTAACAGGATCTGATTCAGATCCTGCTGCACTTTGTTCATTATTTCTATTATTTTTACCTTGCTGATGTTTCTCTGGCCTGTCAAAGTGAACCAAGAGAGGCAAGTTCTATCTTTCAGGAGATGCAAAGTCCAGTTTGTCCTGGATCTCAGAGGTTCTGCAGGATTTTACACCCTTAGGATGAACAGAAGTTGCTTAAACTGCAGCCATTCCTCAATTACTGTTACTTGAGCTCACGTTTTACTCCCCCAAAGCTCAACGGGCGCCCTTTCCAAGTGGATGCTCCCTTGGCTTGAGAATTCAAAGTGGGTAAATCATCACTTAAACACAAAAAGACTTATTCTCTCAAGTTGTATTCCTGGAGTTTGACAGTTTATCTACGGGGCTGGGGGGTAAAGGAATGAAACTCCCTTTTAAAAGTAATGGATTGAGAAGCAAACTGTTAGCGGTTACTCTGTGCAAACAAGTTTCAGGTCGGCAGAGATCCCCCGAGCCTGCACCTGCCACCCCGGCCCCCTTCCTGCCGCCACTCTCTTTCTGCTTACCCTCTGCTTACAGACCACTCCCGAGTAGGTGCTGTGAATCCGAGCAGGAGAAAGACCGCGAACCGGTCCCAGGAGCGGGTCGCTCGGGAGCTGTGGGAATTTCACTGCGCGGGGCTGGCGGGACATCTCAGAGGCCACGCCCCCTCTGGTTAATTTCCTCCGCTTTTGGCTCTGGGTAGCTGAAAGCACAAAGGCCGACCTCGCCAAACCCCTCCCCTAAATCGCCTGATTTTTCTCTCGCGGAGTAACCCCCGCCCACCGGTTGCGCTTTCTGAGCTCTTTCTTTTCCGTGCTGGCTGAAGCTCTCAACCCCAAAGGCCGTTTGCCCGCCTGCGCCTGGGGACCTTTCAAGTTTATGTAGCCGCAATTTTTAAAGGTCTCAGTGTTGAAACCACTGAAAGCTCTAGAGAAGGTTTAAATCTAGGGGGCGGGGCAAGGAAGGGACCTGATTAGAAGTCGCTGATACTTCTGTTGAACTTTGCTTTCCCTGCTTCTAAAGGCTGGCACTGACAACAATGTAACCTTTGGCGTAGATTACCTAAAAGTCTTCCAAATCCGTGATCCTGGACAATTTGCTTCCCCACTCTGAACCCTTTCTGTTCAAAGTCCAAAATGGCACTGGAAGAAGTTAAACTGGGTCAGTACTTACACACGGAGAAGGCGATGGCACCCCACTCCAGTACTCTTGCCTGGAAAATCCCGTGGACGGAGGAGCCTGGTGGGCTGCAGTCCAAGGGGTCGCTAAGCGTCGGACACGACTGAGCGACTTCACTTTCACTTTTCACTTTCATGCACTGGAGAAGGAAATGGCAACCCACTCCAATGTTCTTGCCTGGAGAATCCCAGGGACGGGGGAGCCTGGTGGGCTGCCATCTATGGGGTCGCATAGGGTCGGACACGACTGAAGTGACTTAGCAGCAGCAGCAGCAGCAGTTCTTACACAGATTAGTATAGCTTTTGTAAGGACTTAAGGGGAGTGTTTAAGAAAGGTGTAGTTATTACAATACCAATATCTAGGCTGCAAGGAGATCAAATCAGTCAATCCTAAAGCAGATCACAGCCCTGAAAATTCACTGGAAGGACTGATACTAAAGCTGAAGCTCTAATACTTTGCCACCTGATGTGAAGAGCCCACTCATTGGAAAAGACCCTGATGCTGGGAAAGATTGAGGGCAAGAGTAGAAGGGGACAGCATAGGGTGAGATGGCTGGATGGCATCACCGACTCAAAGGACAAAGCTTGAGCTAACTCCAGGAGAGAGTGAAGGACAGAGGAGCCTGGTGTGCTGCAATCCATGGAGTCGCAGAGTCTGACACAACTTAGCGACTGAATGACAGCATCTCAAGCCTCCTTGTCCCACAACAGTATTTATGGATGTAACTTCAGTCAACTACACATTGGCACTTATCATCTATCTCTACAAGAATTAAATATGTGCTACTGCAGCTGCTGATTTTCAACACCTGCCAAAAAGAGTTCAGAGTGGAGCAGAAATGAGGCACTCTGGCTGGATGTGGGGACAGGACGAGGCAGGGCAAGAAGTACCGGCAGAACAGGTCTTCAGATATGTATTTTCAGGAGGTTAATTTATGAGCCCAATTCTTGTATCTTCTCATATCTAGAAAAACACTAAAATCCTTCATGGTGACATCTGCTCCTTGTGACTAAGAAAACTTCTGCCAGAAAAAAAAAAAAAAAAAAGTGATTGATTGCATATACTCCCGCTTCACCAAAATCACGTGTATATTGACCTTTCCCCCTGCCTCTTTGGAACAGTTTCTTAGAGCTGTCTGAGGTGCTGTTTTCCCAGGCTGCAGTCCTCATTTTGCCCCAAATAAAACATAACTCACAACTCTCACATTCTGCATTTTTTTAAAAGTCAACACTCCCGTGGCTTTATCGAAATATGTTTAAGGGTTTATGTTTTCCATCTATGTTACTTCTCATGTGCTCATACCTGTTACACGTTTACCACATGCTGTGTGTAGTGTACTTCCTTTTTTTGACCTCATTTTACCTCCTTTTGGCTTTAAAAGCTGCCTCCAGGACTAGCTGACTAAGATTTGATGGACAAATCCATATTCTATCAAAAAAGGAAGTAAGATTTACCAGTTTGCTCTAGGAAGCAGAACTTAATCACAGGCCCGAGAACACTTTCTACAGAAGTATATCAGTAGAAGAATTAGAAAGTCTAGCATCAGCAGACAGTAGTGCTGCACTTTCATTGTCTGAGTCTCTTGAAAACTACATATATTTATTCTATCTCAGTCAAGTACACTGGAACTTGGCTGTGATGCTCACTGGAATCAGACAGAATTTGAGATAATTCTGAATTCTTGTCAAGGGATTTTAATACTACAAGTATTTAGAAGACTCTTTTCATTTATTAGGAGGTAAAATGTCTCTAATCTTATGGATAACATTACAGAAAAAGGTACAGAGAGCTATTATTTAAATAATTTGTTATGCAGAATTCCAGTTGAGCGGTTCTAACAAGTGTTTGAAATGATCACCAGACTCATCTGGTGCGCTAATTATAAAATGAATTCAAACTATTAATCAATCAGTGAATAAGTACTGAGTTCCTATTATCAATAAATCATGTACAATTATTGCCTATCTGTTATATATATGACATTGTCTTTGGTACAATAATCAACTATTGACTATAAAGAATTAATTTGATAGATAGTTATGAAATGAATACAGGGCACTTGGTTTGATGCTAAGATTTGAAACTAAGATATGTGTATTAGTTGCTCAGTCATGTCCAACTCTTTGCGAGCCCATGGACCATAGCCTGCCAGGTTCCTTTGTCCATGGAATTCTCCAGGCAAGAATACTGGAGTGGGTAGCCATTCTCTTCTCCAGGGCATCTTCCCGTCCCAAGCATCAAACTTGGGTCTCCTGCATTGCAAGAAGATTCTTTACCATCTGAGCTACCAGGGAAGGCTCATGAAACTAAAATAAATGACATCAAATAATTGTGCTCCAGGAGTTTGCAATCGAGTAAAAACAGTAGCCAAAAGTAAGAAGCTGCTACTAAACCAAAGGATGAAGAATTTCAATTTAAAGATGAGAATGATAATTGGGGTATGATCTAGGGTAGTAATAGCTTCCCTTGTAGCTCAGCTGATAAAGAATCTGCCTGCAATGCAGGAGACCTGGATTTGATCCCTGGGTTGGGAAGATCCCCTGGAGAAGGAAAAAGCTACCCACTCCAGTGTTCTGGTCTGGAGAATTCCATGGACTGTATAGTCCGTGGTGTTGCAAAGAGTTGGACTTGACTGAACGACTTTCACTCACTCACTCACTAGAGTAGTAATAGGAAAAATGTTATGAAAGAATTTACACTTCTACTCATCTCTGTTGCATGCTCTTAAATGAGTGAGGAAGAGAAAGTTATTTTTTAGCTTGTTTTAGTTTAAGTAAAGGGAAGGGTTCAAACTCTGAACCCTTCTGCTCACCACCGTTTTAAGCCTATAATGAGATCTTTCAGGGAAACTCAATCCAAGGTTCAAGACAAGTAATTCCACAGTAAATATTAAAACAGTTTAAAAGGTCACTGATGTGGAGTGGAGAGAGCAAAGGTCATTCAGCAAAGAGTAGCTGCTACAACAAAGAAAAGGGAGATCAAATCAGAACGATCTGGAAGAATAAAGCATTAGAAATCTAATAGTTCTTGCCTTAAAAAAAAAAGAACAGACAAATGAAAAATGTCAGAAAGTATTGCTATCACTGCTAGACTAGGCTTCGCATAAATGGGAAGGAATCAGATGCCCGTCACTCCTTTTGATTCTCTTGGACCTTTGTTTATTCTCTAATCCATACAGTAGCTGCCTCTGCAAATCTGAAACTAAGGATATAGACTGTTCTTGGAGATTTCAGTAAATATATGTGAGAACACGGCTTAAGATGAAGGGAAGCAAAAAGTGAAAGATAAATAAGCAGCATTCTAAACTTACAAAGATTATTTTAGAATTATAATACACTTTTTAAAGGTACTGTGTTGTTGTTTAATCGCTAAGTCATGTCCAACTCTTTTGAGACCCCATGGACTCTACCCACCAGACTCCTCTGTCCCTGGCATTTCCCAGGGAGGAATACTGGAGGGAGTTGCCATTTCCTTCTGCAGGGGATCTTCCCTACCCAGGGATGGAACCCACATCTCCTGCATTGGCAGGCATGTTCTCTACCACTGAGCCACCAAGAGAGCCCCTTTTAAAGGTATACTAGATTGTTCATCTCTCCCAACAACCCTATAAGAGAGTTTTTATTTTTCCTATTTTACAGTCACTGAGGTCCAGAGGAGTTTGAAAATTGTGTTAACTTTTAATATAAAATCTGAACCTAATACCTGCTGGAGTTAAAATTAGCCACAAAAACAGAACTAAAAAATGATGAAACTCATGAAGGTAATCAAGAGAATATGGTAAAGGTTTAGGATAAACAAGTGGGCCAAAAGAACAGAAAGGAATCTAGAAATAGAATCACACTTAGTTGGTCAGTTGATTTTTCAGGACATTGTACACTGTGCCAAGTTCTTCAGGCAAGTCTGACTCTTTGTGATCCTATGGACTGTAGCCCACCAGGCTCCTCTGTCCATGGGATTCTCCAGGCAAAAATACTGGAGTGGGTTGCCATGTCCTCCTCCAGGGGATCTGCCCAACCCAGGAGTGGAACCCACGTCTCTTGAGTCTCCTGCATTGGCAGATGTGTTCTTTACCACTAGTGCTAGATTTTCAGCAAAGGTTCCAAAGCAATGCAATAGAGAAAGGAAAGTTTTCAATAAATGGAGCTGGAACAATTGGATAGCCACATGGGAAAAGAGGAGCTTCAACCCCCAGCGCACACTGTACATATAAAAATAATTCAAGATAGATCATAGATTTAAAAGCTAGTAATATCCTGGAGAAGGAAATGGCAACCCACTCCAGTATTCTTGCCTGGAAAATCCCATGGCTGGAGGAACCTGGTAGGCTACAGTCCATGGGGTCCAAAGAGTTGGACATGACTAAGCACCAAAAAAAAAAAGCTAATACTATACTATAAAACTTCTAGAATAAGACATAGGAAAATATCTTCATGACCTTGGAGTTGACAAAGATTTCCTAGGCTAGACACAAAAAGCATTATTTATAAGAGAAAAAAATTGATACACTGGAGTTCATCAAAATTAAGAATTCTGCTCATCAAAAGATATCATCAAGGAAATGAATAGGGGGCTTCCCTGGTGATCCAGTGGTTAAGACTTCACCTTCCAATGTGGTGGGTTTGAGTTCCATACCTGGTCAGGGAGCTAAGATCCCGCATGACTTGCAGCCAAAAAAGCAAGACATAAAACAGAAGCAGTATTGTAACAAATTCAATAAAGACTTAAAAAAAAAAAAATGAGTAGGCAAGCCACAGTCTGGGAGAAAATATTCTCCATCCATTTATCTAACAAAGAACATGTATGTAAAATATATAAAGACTATCTCTAGCAGTAATTAGGAGATAAAATATATAATTAAAAACAGAAATTGCAAAAGTTTTGAATAGACACTTCACAAAAGAAGATATATGAATGATTAAGAAGCATATGCAAAAGTGTCCAATGGCATTAGTCTTAAGAGATATGCAGTCAAACCACAGTGAGATATTTCTTCCCAAACATTAGAATGGCAAGAATTAAAAAGACAGATAAAATAAAATACTGATGAGGGTGTGAAGCAACTTCTCACATGTTGCCTGTGAGTGTAAAAATGGGGTATCCACACTAGGAAAACCATCTTGCAGGTTCCTGTAAAGAAAAACAGGCCTACACTATGGTCCTAATCCAGGTGGGAGAACTGGGATTGATACCTGGGTCGGGAAGATCCCCTGAAGAAGGAAATGGCAGCCCACTCCAGTATTCTTGCCTGGAGAATCCCATGGACAGAGGAGCCTGGTAGGTTACAGTCCATGGGGTTGCAAAGAGTTGGACATTACTGAGCAACTAACATGCACACACATGTATATGATTGAATTTTGTGACTGGAGTTGTTGGAATTCTTCCTCTGGACCTATAGTAGGACCTAATGGAACATTTCCACTCTGAGGTATCACTCAAGAGAAATGAGGACGTTTAGGCACAAAAGGGATTGCTTAAGAATGACTTCACTGCTTTATTTGTAATTGCCTCAAACTGGAAAAGCCTAAATGCCCATCAGCAGAAGAATGGGAAAACAAATTGTGTTATATGTGGATAAAAACACTATGCTAATTCACTTCAGTCATGTCCGACTCTTTGAGACCCTATGGACTGTAGCCTGCCAGGCTCCTCTGTGCATGGATTCTCCAGGCAAGAATACTGGAGTGGGCTACCATTTCCTCCTCCAGGGGATCTTCCCAAGCCAGGAATCAAACCCAGGCCTCCCACATTGCAGGCAGATTCTTAACTGTCTGAGCCACCAGGGCCAATCCAAAATTTGCTAGTTCAACATTACATGTGTGTGTTAGTAATCACATACATAGTTAGGTTAATTAAATCAAGCCCTTCAGGGGAGATGATAGGTTGGATATAAATATTAAAACAAAAACCTGAATTCACAGAAGCAAACCTGAAAATAGTCTCAAGTTTAGAGACCAAGCAATGGGCACCACTTGCTATGTCCATAATTGCTTTTGTCTCTTTGACATCATAGAAGTTCTGTGATAACAATTATCAGAACCCACTAATAAAAGTTATCATCATTTCTTATCGTGGAGGCTTCCATTGTGTTGAGAGAAATCACTTGGCAAATCTTGTAGAATCTTTTTTTTTTCTGCCAAGCCCATTTAAAATTCTTCTTTTTCTCCATTTTGACTTAGTAACTTTAGATCTCTGCATTATGTTGTGTTTTGCACAGAGCTATTGACTTCAGCTAAGGAACCGTGAACAATAATTATTTTGCATGAATGAGCGCTGGTACACCATTGTCAGACAGGCACTTTACAGTACCACTGGTTTCAAAATTTAGGACAGAACTGTCAAACAAGCAAATGCCTACACCAAAGACTTCTATTTTCAAGCTACAGGAATGAGTTCTATGATGTGCAATAATAGAGTGAATCTTTGCGTTCTCGTGAAAGCTTCTGATTTGACAGTCCTGGAAACGACAGCCTGTTCCTTTCTAGAACAGATATATCAGTGGTAGCAAGAGTACAAATTTTCAAGCAGGGCTGAGGAATGGCATGATTGCAAGAAAAGGGAGACTTCAGCACTGAGATTATTCAATGTTATTAAGAAGTATTAGTTTTATGGTGAGCAGAGAACAATTTATTCTGAACTGAGAATATCTGATTTGGTTCGCTTCAGTAGACATCTTTCTAATCATTCCAGGAAACTTTTATGGACTTATCAATGTAAACCCACCAAAACTTTTTATCCTAAGAAATAATATGCCTAATTCAAATGTTTCTTGACATTTTACAAACCCCAGGAATGTAGTAAAGAATCTGCCTTCAATGCAGGAGACCTGGGTTCAATCCCTGGGTTGAGAAGATCCCCTGGAGAAGGGAATAGCAACCCATTCCAGTATTCTTACCTGGAGAGTCACATGGACAGAAGAGCCTGAGGGCTACAATCTATGGGGTTGCAAAGAGTCAGACATGACTGAGCGACTTGTCACTTTCAAGAATTAAGCTTGTGACAGTAAATATTTGTAGACAAGGGCATACATTTTATATAAATTAACATATTCTGAGTTGGGCTGTAAAGAAGGCTGAGTGCTGAAGAATTGATACTTTTGAACTGTGGTGTTGGGGAAGACTCTTGAGAGTCTCTTGGATTGCAAGGAGATCAACCCAGTCAATCCTAAAGGAAATCAGTCCTGAATATTCACTGAAAGCACTGATGCTGAGGCTGAAGCTCCAGTACTTTGGTCACCTGATGAAAACAGCTGACTCATTAGAAAAGATCCTGATGCTAGGAAAGACTGAGGACAGGAGGAAAAGGGGACAACAGAGGGTGAGATGGTTGAATGGCATCACTGACTCAATGGTCTTGAGTTTGAGTAAGCTCCAGGAGATGGTGAAGCATAGGGAAACCTGGCATGCTGCAGTCTATGGGTTGCAAAGAGTTGGAAACAACTGAGCGACTAAACAACAACAATAACCTTTTCGGTACAGCCAGGTGTGACTGACAGGAACATAAGGCCAAACAATTTCCTATCATAAATTTAATTTTAATCCCTTTAAATTTTTATAACACCTCATTTTTTCTCCCTAGTGTCTTTTCTTCTACTGATAACTTGATTTTTCTTTTTCCTTTTTTTTATTTAAAGAAATTTAATTGGAGATTAGTTGCTTTACAATATTGTGTTAGTTTTTGCCATACATCAACATGAACCCACCATAGATATCCATTTGTCCCTTCTCTGTTGAACTTCCTCCCACCTCCCACCCAACCCTACCCCTCTGGGTCGTCACAGATCTCTGGGTTTGCGCTCCTAGCATCATACAGCAGATTCTCACTGGCTATCTATTTTACATATGGTAATTAGATGTCTCTATGTTGCTCTTTCAATTTGTCCCCTCCCTCTCCTTCCCCCACTCTGTCCACAAGTCCGTACTCTATGTTTGTGTCTCCATTGCTGCCCTGCAAACAGATTCATCAGTACCATCTTTCTTGATTCCATATATATGCATTAATATATGATATTTTTGTTTCTCTTTCTGACTTACTTCCCTATGTGTAGTAGGTTCTAGGTTCATCCACCTCATTAGAACTGACTCAAATGTGTTCCTTTTTATGGCTGAGTAATATTCCATTGTATGGTAACTTGCTTCTTAAAAGAATACTTTAGAATAAGTATTGTCTCCCTTACATATATTAGGAAACTGAAGAGCAGAGGTAAATGACCTTGAAATGACATATAGCAGTTAAAAAGTAAAGGGGAAGTGGGGACAAAACTGACTAGGATGCCACACAGATTCCTCTGTCTTGCTATTTTACATATAAGTATTTAATTTAATATTAAGATATTTGAAATATTCCCCTTTTATTGGCCCAGATGAGTTTTCAGTCTCTCCAAAATGAATTCATACTTGTATATTTAGTATTGCTGATTTATAAAAGCAGAATTTTAATTTATTAGGCTAAAAAAAGAACAGTCGTGCCTTTCCACTGACCAGATTAGTCAAATCTTCTTTACAAAGTGCTGCTTTCCTAGGTGGAAAAGCAAATGGGAAATAACAAATTGTCCAGAAAAAAAAAAAAACCTCACCCAGCCTGTAGTAGAACTTGGAGAATTATCTTAGGTTCCCTGCAGGGGACACCTTTCCAGTGGCCACAGAAATAACAGAATTTTTAAGCTGGATTCTCCAGTTTTAGCCTCTTCCCCCACCAGTACAGCCTACCCAGCATTGCCACAGCGCCAATTAAGCCACTCTTCTAGGAACTTGCTGTAGAATTTAAGCAACAATTATTTCAGCTGATCCGTCTTACCATTCTCATCAGTGGGATGAATAAGAGGGCAGAAAAGGTAAAGTACTCAGGAAATGGGATGGTCTTATTATCTGGTTCAGTCAACTTCTGGGACATCAAAACCTTGACACTGAGAGTGAGGTCAACTGGACATGCAACCAGTTATGATAGCACCCAAAAGAGTGCTTACATGTAACCCAAATTTCTTTCTGTTGAAAGAGTATGAAAGATTTGTTGACAATTACTAAACAGACATTCTGAAAACAGACAATACATCTGAGTACACATATAAAATTGTGAAATTCAAAGTAGGGAAAATTTGCAATTTTACAATTTTCTGGCACCCTCAAAAGAAGTTGGCAAAAAATAAAGTAATATGAAACATTTTTAAAATAAGTTTTAAAAAACTGAGGGGAAAACAGTTGAAAAAAAAAGAGAGAAGTTTTAAATAGATCTGTATAAGAGAGAGAGAGATAAGAAGCGAGGGTTACTAGAGCATATACCTGACAAACCAGAGCCAGTAGATCAGCAGGAGCAGCTAAGGGAAGTATTGAGAAAGAGATGAAGTGGCTGGTGAAAAAGAGGAACTTCGGAGGGAGGAGAGATATAGCTAAAGAGGGTTTTCATGAGGATTTCAAGCATAGTATGTAACATAACCCTCTTCTTCTTTTCCCATTAGTCTTCAATAAAGAATCCAACTCTCTAAAGACTTAGGGAGTTGGTTTTTCTTTAAGGACTCATGAGAGGTGCTGAGTTGGGCTCTACCAAACAGGTTCAGAATGTAAATCCCCTTGAAGCCTAGCTACGTCTTCGTCAAACAACTAATACACAGTGAACTTGCAGCAGGTTCTGATCCCAGTGTCAGTTCTTCCTTGGAAAGAAACTGGCAGTCACCAGATTCAGTGGCTCAGTAACCAGCAATAACTTGATTCAGATTGAATTTTCCACCTACATATTCTACTGTGTTTTGTCCAGCAAAACCTATGCTGCATCCTGTTTTGGAAAACTTAGGATGAAGTCTCAGTCTTTACTTTACTTGCTCATAGTGCAGTATATATATATATATATGGAAGTCTGTATGTGACATCTGTGGAAATTGCTGACTGACTACAGACAAGGATGATCTTCATGTTGCCGTCTCTGTAAGATCAATGATGTTCTATTCTGGTACTCACATGGCTTAAGAAAGATAAGGGTGGGGTTTTTACTCCCTATTATGATAAAAATAGTTGCTTCTTACTTCACATGGTATCTGAAAATAGATTGCTCTACACTGACATTCAGTTCAGTTCAGTTCATTTCAGTCGCTCAGTCGTGTCCCCAACCCCATGGACTGCAGCACCCCCAGGCCTCCCTGTCCATCACCAACTCTCGGAGTTTACTCAAACTCATGTCCATTGAGTCGGTGATGCCATCCAACCATCTCATCCTCTGTCATCCCCTTCTCCTCCTACCTTCAATCTTTCCCAGCATCAGGGTCTTTTCCAATGAGAGAGCTCTTCACATCAGGGGGCCAAAATATTGGAGTTTCAGCTTCAACACCAGTCCTTCCAATGAATATTCAGGACTGATTTCCTTTAGGATGACCTGGTTGGATCTCCTTGCTGTCCAAGGGACTCTCAAGAGTCTTCTCCAACACCACAGTTCAAAAGCACCAATTCTTCGGTACTCAGCTTTCCTTATAGTCCAACTGTCACATCCGTATGTGACTACTGGAAAAACCATAGCCTTGACTAGACGGACCTTTGTGGGCAAAGTAATGTCTCTGCTTTTTCATGTGCTGTCTAGGTTTGTCATAGCTTTTCTTCCAAGGAGTAAGCGTCTTTTAATTCCATGGCTGCAGTCACCATCTGCAGTGATTTTGGAGGCCAAAAAAATAAAGTCTGCCCCTGTTTCCATTATTTCCCCATCTATTTGCCATGAAGTGATGGGACCAGATGCCATGATCTTAGCTCTCTGAATGTTGAGCTTTAAACAAACTTTTTCACTCTTCTCTTTCACTTTCATCAAGAAGCTCTTTAGTTCTTCATCGTTTTCTGCCATAAGGGTAGTGTCATCTGAGTATCTGAGGTTATTGATATTTCTCCCGGCAATCTTGATTCCAGCTTATGCTTCCTCCAACCCAGCATTTCACATGATGTACTCTGCATAGAAGTTAAACAAGCAGGGTGACAATATACAGCCCTGATATACTCCTTCCCCAATTTGGAACCAGTCTGTTGTTCCATGTCCAGTTCTAACTGTTGCTTCCTGACCTGCATACAGATTTCTTAGGAGGCAGGTCAGGTGGTCTGATATTCCCATCTCTTTCAGAATTTTCAGTTTATTGTGATCCACACAGTCAAACATTTTGACATAGTTAATAAAGCAGAAATAGATGCTTTTCTAGAACTCTCTTGCTTTTTCGATGATCCAGCAGATGTTAGCAATTTGATCTCTGGTTCCTCTGCCTTTTCTAAATCCAGCTTGAACATCTGGAAGTTCACAGTTCACGTATTGTTGAAGCCTGACTTGGAGAATTTTGAGCATTACTTTACTAGCATGTGAGATGAGTGCAATTGTGGGGTACTTTGAGCATTCTTTAGCATTGCCTTTCTTAGGGATTGGAATGAAAACTGACCTTTTCCAGTCCTGTGGCCACTGCTGAGTTTTCCAAATTTGCTGGTATATTGAGTGCAGCACTTTCACAGCGTCATCTTTCAGGATTTAAAATAGCTCAACTGGAATTCCATCACCTCCACTAGCTTTGTTCATAGTGATGCTTCCTAAGGCCCACTTGACTTCACATTCCAGGATGTCTGGCTCTAGGTGAGTGATTACACCATCATGATTATCTGGGTCATGAAGATCTTTTTTGTATAGTTCTTCTGTGTATTCTTGCCACCTCTTCTGAATATCTTCTGCTTCTGGTAGGTCCATACCATTTCTGTCCTTTATTGAGCCCATCTTTGCATGAAATGTTCCCTTGGTGTCTCTAATTTTCTTTCCCATTCTATTGTTTTCCTCTATTTCTTTGCACTGATCACAGAGGAAGGCTTTCTTATCTCTCCTTGCTCTTCTTTGGAACTCTGCATTCACCTGTTGGGTATATCTTTCCTTTTCTCCTTTGCTTTTCACTTCTCTTCTTTTCTCAGCTATTTGTAAGGCCTCCTCAGACAGCCATTTTGCTTTTTTGCATTTCTTTTTCTTGGGGATGGTCTTGCTCCCTGTCTTCAGTACAATGTCACAAACCTCCACCCATAGTTCATCAGGCACTCTGTCTGTCAGATCTAGTCCCTTAAATCTGTTTCTCACTTCCACTGTAAAATCATTAGGGATTTGATTTCTGTCATACCAGAATGGTCTAGTGGTTTTCCCTACTTTCTTCAATTTCAGTCTGTATTTGGCAATAAGGAGTTCATGATCTGAGCCACAGTCAGCTCCCGGTCTTGTTTTTGCTGACAGTATAGAGCTTCTCCATCTTTGGCTGCAAAGAATATAATCAATCTGATTTTGGTGTTGACCACTTGGTGATGTCCATGTGTAAGAGTCTTCTCTTGTGTTGTCAGAAGAGACTGTTTGCTATGACCAGTGCATTCTCTTGGCAAAACTCTATTAGCCTTTGCCCTGCTTCATTCTGTACTCCAAGGCCAAATTTGCCTGTTACTCCAGGTGTTTCTTGATTTCCCACTTTTGCATTTCAGTCCCCTATGACGAAAAGGACATCTTTTCTGGGTGTTAGTTCTAGAAGGTCTTGTAGGTCTTCATAGAACCGTTCAACTTCAGCTTCTTCAGCATTATTGGCCGGGGCATAGACTTGTATAACCATGATATTGAATGCTGTGCGTTGCTGGAGTGGCAAGAGGAGATACCCCATGTTCAAGGTCAGGAGCAGCAACTGTGCTTTGCTGGAACATCTGTGAAGAGGTACCCCACATCAACACTAACAGGGCTCTTTGCATCAACTGTGATTCTTCTATCCTATGTCTGCAATGGCTTAGGAAAGCCAAAATATGTTAATAGTTTATGGGACCAGGAGACAAATTATTTCTCATTGAGATATCATTGATGTGCAATATTATATATGTTTCAGGTGTACATCATAATGATTCACAATTTTAAAGGTTATATTCCATTTATAGTTATTATAAAATATCAACTATATTCCTTGTGTTGTCTGTATATCCTTATAGATTATTTATTTTATACATAGTAGTTTCTACTTCCTAATGCCCTACCCTTATTATGCCCCTCCCCTCTTCCCACTCACCACTGGTAACCACTAGTTAGTTCTCTGAGTCTGCTTCTTTCTTGTTATATTTACTAGTTTGTCTTGTTTGTTAAATTCCACGTATCATATGGTATTTGTCTTTGTCTGATGCATTTCACTTAGCATAATACCCTCTGAGTCCATCCATGTAGTTGCAAATGGCAAAATTTCATTATTTTTTATGGCTGAGTAATATTCCATTATGTATATTGTATACATATATTGTATATAAACAATACACATATTTTATATATATTGTACATCTTTATCCATTCATCTGTTGATGGACAGCTAGGTGCTTCCATATGTTGGCAATTATAAAAGATGCTGCTACTTTAGTTATATAGATATAGTTTGGAGATATTGAAGGTTCAGTTTCAGACCTCCAGTATAAACTGAATATCACAATAAAGTAAGTCACAGGAATATTTTGGTTTCTCAGTGCATATAAAAGTTATATTTGCATTATATGTAGTCTCTCCAATGTGTAATAGCATTATGTCTGAAAAAAATAATGTACACACCTCAAGTAAAAAGCACTTTATTGCTAAAAATTCTAACCATCACATGAGCCTTCAATGAATTGTAATCTTTTTGCTGGTGGAGGCTTTAAAATATTGTGAGAATTATCAGATTGTGACACAAAGACATGAAATGAGTAAATGCTGATGGAAAATTGAGCTGATAGACTTGCTCAGTGCAGAGTTGCCATAAACCTTTAATTTGTAAAAAGTGCAGTATCTGTTAAGCACAATAAGACGAGGCCTGCCTCTGTGTGAAATGCCAAGCCAGGAACAGAAAGCAGAGGCTAGGGAGATAGCCTAGATGGATTTCTCTGGGACTGATCAATCAACACATGTTCCTCTCATTTCCATTTCGATAACCTCTCCTCTTATCTGATAATATCTTCTCTCTCACATCAGTCTATCTAAAACCCATTGGGCTTCTTTCCCCTTAATTCTGAAACTTCTACCCAGTTAAACATGATCTCAGGGACTTCCCTGGTGGTCCATTGGGTACGACTCCATGTTTCCAATGCAGGGGGCATGGGTTCAATCCCTGGATAAGGAGGGATTTCTGCATGCCTTGTGTTGCAGCCAAAAAATAAAATATTGCTTTTCTTTAAAGTGATCTCATTTCTGCTGAACTTTTTTTCTTTTTAAAAAAAGGTTTATTTTTATTTTGTTGTTGTAGTGGGTCTTCATTGCCGCACTTGGGCTTTCTCTAGTTGCAGCGAGTGGGGGTTACTCTTCATTGCAGTGTGCAGACTTCTCATTGCAATGGCTTCTGTGTTGCAGAGCACAGGCTCTAGGGCACCTGGGTTTCAGTTGTAACTCATGGTCTCAGCAGTTATAGCTTACAGGTTCTAAAGTGTGGGCTCAGTAGCTGTGGTGCTCAGACTTAGTTGCTCCAAGACGTGGAGGACCTTTGATCCCTAGTTTTCCCAGACCAGGGATCAAACCTGTGTCCCCTGCATTGCGAGGCAGATTCTTAACCACTGTATTACCAGAGAAGCCTTCTGCTTAACTTTTGTATAAGATTGTATTTATCTCTTTTATGATATGTATACATGGTCTTGTAATCTGGTTACTTTTGTAATATTTTAACACTCCTACTCCACTATTCCTACTCACCTCAAAATGTACAGAATATAAATAAGGGGCCTAAAGTTTGTTGAAAAACATTGTGGTGTGGGCATGCATACACACAAACACAAAAAAGACAAGAAGGAAATAAATGAAATGGTGATGATTATTTTCTCCAGCTTAAAGGCATCCATATGATTTCCGTCTTCTTCCTTATACTTCTCTTTACTGTTAAAAAAATTGTATTATATGTAATACATCAGAATGTGTACTACTTTTTAATGTAAAATATGATTGCAAATATATTTGACCAGAAATCCAAATATCTGATTTCTTCCTTTGCCAAAGGTACTTTAGGCCCTTTTCTTCATAAGACACTCTCAAGTGATATCAATAAAACACAAATCACTTATCATCTAAGGTTATTTGGTGGAAGGATAAATAATTCTAGTTTATAGCATAAAATCAGACTCTAGTAGCATCTGTTCAAGTGGCTTTCAAACTATTTTTTTTCAGTAGAGTTCTATTTTCAAATGAACTCTTACACAGAACCTTAATATTTAAAATAATTTTCAGCAAGGTGCAGGATTCTCAGATGGTCTAAAATCTTTAGTGACTGGAACAAATATGAACCCTGAATCACCCACTTGGAACCTTGGGTTCCTCTGGCCCAACCCTCTCATTTTACCAGACAGGAAACTGAGTCACAGAAAGGTTATAAGGCCTGTTCAAGATCACTCAGCTGAAAACTAGAACCTACATTTTCTAAGGCTAAGTTTCTAGCTCTTACGTTCTACAGTCATGATTCTTGTTTGGGATTATTTTATTTTATTTGGGGGGTGAATTATTTTAGAGCATTCCATTTCTCTGACCTAACTCCAGATTAAGACCTATATCTGACTTAAATCAGAGAGTCCTTACCCTCTGCTTACACCCCTAATCTCAATGCCTAAAGTCTTGGTTTCATTTCAGACTCCAAGTAAGGCTTCCTTGCCAAAAATTTCTGTCACTGGCTATTTCCTGATTTCCAGGGCTTGTTCTCAATGCCTGATTTGTTATCAGACCATGTGCTCATCACTACATTACTCCTCCTTTGGCAGACTGATGATACGTTTGAACCTGAAGGTACTGACATCCTTTTTGTCTAAGATGGTCTGATTTTGCAACTGAAAGCATACCAGTCTCCATATGCGTATCTCTAAGTTAAGGTTAAGCAAAACATCTAGATCTTTCCCTGTTCTGCTTTCTTTCTTGCCTGACCTATAGGGCAAATCCTTGAGTGCATTCTAACTTGGTCTTCTAAGAATGAATTGGAGTAGTTCATCTCTCTTTTTCTTTCATGGATACGAGTCTACAAGGTAATCATACAAGACATGACTAAGTGCTCAGATGAGTAGAAAAGGCAATACCAGCCTTGATGGTTTTAGAGAAAGATCAATCTGAGTGAAAACAAACAGGAAAATTGAAGAGGACAGCACTTTTTGGTACCATCAGATTGACAGTTAGCAAGGAGACAATGTGAGCAAAAGAAAAGTCTGAAATACAGTGAGACTGACCAGGATTGAGGAAAAAAAGGAAAATGTTTGTACAAGGGACTTGTGAAAGATTATTTTTGCTGGAGCTTAAGATGAATTATTTTCTAGAGTACATTAAAGTAATTTTAGTCACCAAGCCTCCAAAAAATTCTGGTTTTATTTTATTGATGTATGGCCACATCCTTCTCTTTATTTGTTGTCATTAAGAGAGTCTTAGGTGAAACCATGAAGCAGGCAATAGTTCATCTGGCAGGAAAGGTCAGCCTGGCTTTTCCTTGAACCTAGAAATACTTGAAAATGCCTGCAATGCTTTCTTGGATCTGTCTAACAGTCAGCTGCCACAGTCTTCTTGATGGTGTGTGTGTGTGTGGAGGTAGGGGGGGGGGGGTAACGTTCAGTCACTCAGTCATGTCCAACACTTTGGAAATCCATAGACTATTGCCCTCCAGTCTCCTCTTTCCATGGAATTTTCCAGGCAAGAATACTGGAGTGGAGTGCCATTTCCTCTTCCAGGGGATCTTCCCAACACAGATTGAACTTGTGTCTCTTACATCTCCTGGCAGATTCTTTACCACTACAACATCTGGGGAGCCCAATAAATCATGGTAGTTTCCTATAACCTGAAGTTGATCTCAAAACCTTTGGGATCATTCTCTGCCAAATTTCTCTCTATATGTTTGTTAGAACTTTTTATGTTGCAAGTACCAGAATGCTCAACTCAAATTCAATTAGAAAAGATTTATCAAGTCTCATAATTGGATAGTCCACAGGTATATCTAGCTTCCACAATGCTTGGATCAAGTTTCATAAGATAAAATTGGGATGTCTCTCTACCACTCTGCTCTTCTTCCTTGGTGTTGGCTGAGCTCCAGGCAACCTCTTCCCTCATATTAGGAAGAGAGTCCTGTCTCTGGAAACACATTAAGTCACAGAGATAAGCTTTCTTGGACCTAATTGGTTTTAATCAGGTCAAGAATCCATCTCAGAAATAGTGTAGATGAAATATGCTGAATGGCTTACACTGATGAGGTGGTTAGGTCAACTTGGAAGATGTTTTTGAATGAGATTAATTTTTAAATTGTTGAACACTGAATAAGCATATTGTCCTTCATAATATGGGTGGGCTGCATCCAATCAGTTGAAGACCTAAATAGAACAAAAAAAGAAAAATTGGCCGCCCAGAGCAAGAAGGACTTTTTCAGCCAATTGCCTTTGGTCTCCATCTGCACCATTAGTTTTCCAGGTCTTCAAGCTGCCAGCCCACACTGAAGATTACGGACTTCCCAGCTTCTATCATCAGATGAACCAGGTTTTTTATAATAACTCTATCTATCATCTATCTATCTGTCTACTTATCTACCCTACTGTGTCTTCAAGAACTCTAATACAATCACTGAGTTGCTCATAATAAGACAATGAAGAAATGTCCACTAATATGCAATTTTCTACGACCTTTGGTCTCATTTCTGAGACCCAGAGACTGGCTTTGAATCTCAGTTCAGCTTTTTGTTAGATATACAATCAATAAAGATACCTGACTTCTCTGTTCCTCATTTCTGTCTCCTCCATTCCCCATTTAAAGATAATAGCTCCTACCTCGTAGTGTTGTGGTGGTGATTACAAAAATAAAGAAATATTTGTAAAATGACTTAGGGCCAAAACATAGAAAGTATTCTACTGTGTTGTTATTATCATCACCATCTCCTCCCATCTCTTCTTCTTCCTCACTATTTATTGGGTTTCCAGTTTTTCTACATTATGTTGCCCAGGGCTTTCAACTGAGCATTCCTGGCCTAGTTTTTTCAGTTGCTTCTGCCTCTTTAATCATAATTTACTCATGCCAAGAAGATTTTCATCAGTGTCTTCTTTCTATAATTTACAAAGCTGAACAGACAGCCTGGAATCATAGATTTTGAAAGCTGATGGAGATCATCTAGTCCTGCAGTTTACAAAGTAGGGTGCATAAGAGCTTGATATCTTGATTCAATCCTGAGGGGTAAAATACAAAGATTTATATTTTTAGTGTAAAATTTAAGAAAGCAATAAGCTCATTATTTAATGAATGGATTCCGAATACTGTATGTGTGACTTAACTATAAATGCATATTCGTCTATAAATGCTCCAAGATTTTTTTTAATTAATAAAATAGTATAATCAAAAAAGTTGAGAGACCAGTAATCTTACCTATTCTTGTTACTTTACTGAGGAGGCAAGTGACCCCAAAGAAAGGAACAACTTACCCAAGATCTCAACTGTGAAAAATCTGGTAATCAGTGGGAGAGTATGAAATGCCCAGAGCTAAATTATTTAACCTCACTGGGTCTCAGTTTCCTCATCTTTAAAGGGGAAATTAAGAACCTTAAAAAGAAAATTGTTATGAGTTTTAAATTAAATGAGAGAATATTTAAAGAGGGTAGTACATTGTTTAGGCCAACTTTTGGCCTAAACACCTAAAAACGGTGTGGAATTTATTACAATATTGCTTCTGTTTTATGTTTTTTGGTGTTTTGGCCCCAAGATATGTGGGACCCTAGCTCCCTGACCAGGGGTCAAATCTGTACTCCCTGCATTGGAAGGTGAATGCTTAACCACTGGACTGCCAGGGAAGCCCCAGCTTGATCCAATTTAAGGGCTGATTAATGTTCCTTCTCTTCCTTTGGTGTCTGTGTGTGAATGTTAACCGCTCAGTCCTTGCTGACTCTTTGTGACTCCATGGAAAGTAGCCCACCAGGCGCCTCTGTCCATGGAATTCTCCAGGCAAGAGTACTGGAATGGTTGCCATTCCCTTCTCCAGGATTTAGTGTCTAAGGAGTTCTTTCTATTAAACAATAGTGTCTTTCAAAAAGTGGAATAAATAGCTCTGCATTATTTAGGGCTAAGTAAAAAAGGAAATGGCAACCCACTCCAGTATTCTTGCCTGGAAAATCCCATGGATGGAGCAGCCTGGTGGGCTACAGTCCATGGGGTCGCAAAGAGTCGGATATGACTGAGCAACTTCACTTTCACTTTTCAAAAACTGTCACTAAGCAAAATTTTCCCAATTCAAAATATTTTTAGAGGATGGAAAGACTATAATAATAATAAGCCCAAGTACCACGGTAGCCTGGTGGGTCAGGGATGCAGGGGGAAAGGGTTCCTTTGCTATCCTCCATATCAACCCACATGTCAACACTGTGGTTGGTACCAGGATTCTCTATTGAGGAGTTAGGATTAGCACTCTGTTTGGAAAGGGAAACCAAGGACTTGTCTTAAAGTTGGTATATATAGAAACACACTGATTACTTAATGAATATTCATTTGGGATCATATTTTTAGGGGGTTGTTCTATTTTAATAGGGTTGTCCTATTGCTCATGCCAACCCCCCAGCCATCACTGCATTGAGGCCACTTATTGTCACACATGCCAGTATTCTTAGCCTGGCAGTCCTTCCATTCCTTCTCAAAATTCTATGCAAATAAGAGTAAATCTCCTTCATATTCCTATGTGCTCTAAATAGCCACTATACTGTGCGAACTCTCCACTTTCAACTTAATAAGTCTTCCCATCCCTAAATCAAAACTAATTAGCTTTGTTTTTCAAATTGCTGACACTGGGGGTCTTCGCTATAACCAACCTGTGTGTGATTAGTGATATAACGGCTGGTGCTGAGCTTGGGCAAATATTTATAGAGTAATCATATTGGATAGGGTTGAATAACCTCTTGGATTAAGTGTGAGCTTCTGCCAGACGGTGCTGCAAAATTGTGCTAATTTAATGGTACAGTCCATTGTTCTGTCTGCTGATACAACCTCTACGACACTGATACAAATATAATCAGGGATATTAGGGCATAGTATGATTCCTTTATCGGCGCTCTTGGCAATAATGTGCCAGAAGAATCCAAATATCACTTTGCAAATATAAATTATGTGGTCGGTAAATGGAAGCTCATACAGAGAGACAATTAACTACACCTAGCACAGAGATGAGCTTAAGGTAAGTTGTCACTGAATAAATACTTGTTATGTTATTAGTATATTAGATACCAGAGGAACAATTTTGCTTTTATTTACTTCCAGGAACAATGAACAAATCCTAATGAGGCAAGCCGGTTTTGAGTGTAAAAGGGGGATTTCTTCTATATCAAGCTGATTGATATGAACTCCAAGTTATCACAAAGACGCAGCGAGTGAATCTGAAAATACACAGTTCATTCTTAATATGTAGTCCCTAACCTGGAGTCTGAAAGGAGACTCGGACCTTGGGAAGGAAGAGTCGAAGGCAGTAGTTTATAAAGGTCATGCAATTAAGCGGTGACCAAACAGAGACTAGAAATCTCATCTTCACATACCCTGCCCCAATGCTCTTCCAATCTGGGCATTAGGACCTAGTAAAACAATATACTGTAATATTGATGTCCAAATGACTTTAGGAAACAGGGTCATTTTCCTATATTCCTGTATTTCCTATATTCCTTCCTCATATTGTTATATAGTTTTTAGTTTAATAAAGATTATGTATTTGCTATACATAGGTAATAAGACATTGAGCTTTTTATTTGTGTAGATTAATTGCAATTGTGCCATTTTAAAAATACAGCTTAGCTATCTGCCTTAGACACTCCAACCAGTTGGCTATATTTAGATGTGAGGAGGAGGCAGAGTAATTCTTAAAGAGTTCTATGTTTCTTACAACTGACTTGACTGACAGTCCTTAAGTGCTATTTCTTTCAAAGCAGATATGACTCACAGCCCTTAGGTAGAGTGTGCACAGGCTGGAAATATTGATCTGTCCACATCCCAGAAACATTAAGACACAATAAAAAGAATTCTTAACTTAATTCTGAATAATGCAATAGGAAAAACATAGAAAGGGTACACAATCGACAATGGTAATGGATCTGTAATGTTTCATAATGTCAAGGATTTAATTTAAACTCCAGAGAAAGAAACTGTCTTTCCAGCCTGAACTCACCCCCTTCAGCTTAACTGTGACAGTTCTGAGAATAGGAGGTGCCTAAAGAAACTTATTTAAAGATATAAATAAATATGCATTATTTAAGTCATGGAGGACCAGGTACCCATCTTGGAAATCGCTCTAAGTCAACAGTGTCAGCATTTAGAAATGAGAACAACCAAGAGGCAGTTTGGTAACTCTTCCCTTTGGAGTTTGCTAGTGTTCCCAATGGCTTCACATCAACACTGGCCAGAGATAAATGGAGGAGGAGGTGCTTGCGAAAGGCAGCGGGAGAACCAGAAGTCCCACTTGGTAGTGCTCCCTCTCTGGCGCTTCTTGAACTACTCAGAAACCTGTTTTTCTATTTGCCCCCAGCCAGCCTTCTTGCTAAAATCATTTCTTGTTCCCACAGAAGGCAGCAGAGAATAATCAATACTGCTGTGGGTTACAAAACATGAAGTTTTCTCAATTTGGGCTTCTCCCAGCCCCACAGAAGTGCCAACAGCTGGGTTCTTCCTTCCAGCAGTGGTTCAATGACAGGGTTGCAGGCTGCACTGTGGTCACTACCTGAGGAGGAGTAGTTTCATTTTTTTTATTTTAAAGTTAAGCTCTCTGCAATAGCTCTGTTTCCATTTAATAAACGTGTATAATGCTTTCCTAGGGCAATAGAGATTGGCTTCCACAATTACATTATTTGGGGAGCAAATGGCAATGGATGAGAGGAAAATGATCTAAAGGCAGAGACAGCCGGTGAGTGTGGGAGGAAAAAGACTGACAGGTCTCTGAAGGACTTCTCCTTGCCTGCTGAGATCTCTTTTCTCTTTCCCTGCCCCCACCTCTGCAAATCACTGCCATCCTCTCTCACCCACTCCTTTCTCAGTCTCTTGCTGGAATTTGCAACACTGGGCTTCTCCATCATCACATAGATCAGAGTTATTGCTTGGATAATTGTCCACTAAGCCTTCCTCTGTAGGCTGCAATTTGACCCATAGGGCAAAATCAGCCCAGTCCTTAGGCAGAGGACTAAGTGTTCTTATTTAAGAAGCTTTATCACCACATTACATCAATTTGTTTGCTATTAAGACCCTGTGACTCATGCAGCCAAGTCTCCTCAAGGCTGGATTCTAGTTGCTGAGTCATCTTTACCACCTAGTCTTTCACCTAATTTGTACCCCATCCCTGCAGCTAGGCTCTTGGCATCCACTACTGAGCATCTGAATACGTGTCTCTCTCTAGAGGGTTGGGGTCTCGGTGGACCCTGTAACTGTCTGCTCTGTCTCTGCTTAAGGTGACACATGAGGTTCTTTCTAACCCTCATTCATATCTTAGCTGCTTTTCCACACTTGGAATCATTTCCCAATTTCAGATCCCCTTTCTGTACTCACATCCTTGCCCTCCCAAGGCTAGATCAATAACTTGATTATAATCCTATTCTAGAGACTCTGGGAGTGTCTATGGACTCTTGGACCTGATCTTCTCTGGTCTGGTTCAGTTCCACAGTAATACATGTAATAAGTAATAAAAAGCATGAATGCTAATAGTAACTTTTACTTTTTGAATACCTACAGGATTCTGGGCACCTCAATGTTAAGCATTGTTTTAATATTCCCAACCATCAGAATTTATTGAGAGCTGTTAGCCTGCTGATAGGCATAAGGACATCGCCTTCCCAATTATGGAAATACTGTAATACTTTCTCATTGCTTAGTAAATACCCACAGCCTTAGTCTTCCAAATGCTCCCCACCTGACTCCAACTCCCAGGCTCTCTTGCCATCAACTGCTCTCTCCATGAATGGAAACTAAAAAGTTGATGCCTGGGGACTTCTCTGATGGTACAGTGGTTAAGACTTCATCATCCAGTTCAGGGGTTGCAGGTTTGATCCCTACTCAGGGAGCTATGATTCAACATACCTCATGGCCAAAAACCAAAACAGAAAACAGAAGCAATGTTTTAACAAATCAATAAAGACTTTAAAAAAAATCAATGCCTGGCACAGAGCTCTGGCTAGTATTGATTCTAATTGGTGGCTGCCATGCCACCAGGCTGTCAATTTTTAATATCAGTCTCTATTAGTATTATCCTTAATCTATTGCTTAGAAAAATGAGGATCAGAGAAGTTTACTTGCCAGGCCACAGAATTGGGAAATGAGAAAGCAGAGACTCAAGTCCATGTCTGCCTGTCTTCATAGACCATTTTATTTCCCCTAGACCAACAGCTCATAGACAAAGAGTAATGTTTCCCAAAACTGTCTGATAGTAAAAGTAAGCCTTTGTCAAAACTATAGATTCCTGGGCTCCTCCCTCTGTAGATTCTGATCCAAGTCAATCTAGTTTCTGGCGAGAATCTACACTTTTCAAGAAGGTTATTCTTACAGTCAGAGAAGGCAATGGCAACCCACTCCAGTACTCTTGCCTGGAAAATCCCATGGATGGAGGACTGGTAGGCTGCAGTCCATGGGGTCGCTAAGAGTCGGACACAACTGAATGGCTTCACTTTCACTTTTCACTTTCATGCATGAGAGAAGGAAATGGCAACCCATTCCAGTGTTCTTTCATGGAGAATCCCAAGGACGGAGGAGCCTGGCGGGCTGCCGTCTATGGGGTCGCACAGAGTCGGACACGACTGAAGCGATTTAGCAGCAGCAGCAGCATTCTTACAGTTATTAGAGCTTCAGTAACAATGCACTAGAGCATTTTTTTCCAGGACACAATCTGAGACCAACTAGAATTATCATGATATCTGAGTGTCTTAAGTGAGCAAATAAAAACTTTAACACCACTGCTTTCCTGGACTCAGTGGTAAAGAATCTGCTTGCGGTGCAGGAGATGTGGATTAGATCCCTGCAGAAGGAAATGGCAAGCCACCCTAGTATTCTTGCCTGGGAAATCCCATGAACAGAGGAGCCTGGCAGGCTACAGTCCATGGGGTCACTAGATTCAGATACAACTGAGTGACTAAGCCACCAACCCTGAATCACAGAAAATGTTTTTGAACAGAACAGGGTATGTGTATCAAGAAGCGGGCTAGTCGCTGCTTGTTTTAAGTGAGGTGGTACAATCCACGGGACAGCAAGTGGAACTCTGCTCCGTGTTATGTGGCAGCCTGGATGGGAGGGGAGTTTGGGAGAGATGGAGACATGTATATGTATGCCTGAGTCCCTTTGCTGTTTGCCTGAAACTATCACAACATTAATACCCCCATACAAAGCAAAAAGTTTAAAAACAAAGCAAAAAATTAATTTAAAATACATAATTTTAAAAATAAAAATTCCCCAAAGTGTCATTGTTTTGCATCTCTGGAAACATCATTAGAGATAGTCTATAGTTAGAATGAAGCAAGATAACAGTTTAGAGATAGGTCAAGTGAAAAAGACTTAGAAGGAGAGTTAAAACAAAAATGATTCCTTGAAACCTGGAGAGGGGACACCAAATTTACTAAGAAAAACATCCTGGTTCTAAAAGCTACCAGTTTACCCCAATAGCATTCCAGAATCTGCTTTGCAGAACATCTACCTGTGAATGAAGAAGCTAGAGGAGCTTAAATGCACATGGTTATCTGTGGGGGTCATTGGTGTCTCTCCCTGTGTTTTGTCATTGTTCTTCGGTCATATTTTTTCCGGTAATGCTTGACAATGTGGTTCATCACATAAAGCCTTTCAAGTAGTTTCTCTCTCCTGACATCCTCTACCCCATTTCTGCTGCTAGCAAAAGCTCATCATGAAACATAAAATGATGTCCAGAAAAAAAGGCAAGGATCACACATTAACTACACAGGGCAGGGTTAGGATGCAATGTTCTTTCTCAGGAAAAGGCTTAGAAAGAAACAGGAAGAAAAAGAGCAAAATAGACAAGCGATTGTCTCCAGCCTACTCTTATAATAGGAACTGATTCATTAAATATTTCTGAGGATGGCAGAGTCATCTAACTCAATAGAACCTCTTAGAGGCTCTTCCCTGACAAGTAAATCATCGATGAGCGGGAGAAACCTACAGCGGAGCTGAAATTTACTACCACAGGACATGGCCCAAGCTGGGTTGGTTCTCTTCCAAGTGACAAATCCTGCCAAACGCTTAAACACCTGCCACAGTTATCAGTACACATACTCCCTTAGACAACTGAGAAACAGCTCATCGGATAAACCAATAAGTAAAATAAAGTGCCAAATGCACGCTCAGCAGAGGCTGATAAAATTAAACATTTAAATAAATTTAGCTGAATATTTCCAAATGGCACACCTGACAATGAGGAGAACGCACACGGGCGGAAGCCATGGAGAGAAAAACAATATTGCGCCATTTTTCTATAATTCTAGAAAGCCAAACCCATGTGTAACCGCACCCGCATCATCTACAAATAATGCGACTTTCCACCCTAGAGTGAAGAAAAAGGAAATAAAATAAAACAATAGCAACAACAAAGATCATCAAGCTTAGAATTACACGGTACAAGGGACTTGGAGTAAGCAACGCTGTCTTCCCTTATTTATTTGGGTGAAGAATAAAGCTTTTCTTCGTTGACTGTTAGGGTTTTTTTTTTCCCTCCAGTACTTAACACCTGTATGAAACTCCCTGACTTAAGAGGTCGGTCTTAGCTAATGAGGTGTGTCAACACGATTGGAAGCCCATTTCTAAATGAAAATTGCCCTGTGCTGTGAGCACAATCCCTTCGGGTTGAAGAGAGCATTTATAAAGCAGCAGGGGTGGTAGCCGGGGCTTTCTCTGCAAGAAGGGACTGGTGGAGTTGCCGCAGCTGGGGGAGAGAGACGCTGAACGACAGCTATGGGCTTACATGATAATTCTCCTCCAAATTAGTCGTATTTCTCCAGGTTACCTTGGTAGACAGTGAGCAAAGGCAGATATAATCCCTCTCCTAATTGTAAACCAGCACCAGCCTAATTATATTCCCATTTACCCCAGATACTCTAAAATCATAGGCTTTCTGTTTGCTAATTCCTCTTATTCATGGTTTTATGGCTCCAGAGGAGGCTTTGGGGAGAATGAATTGAAAAACAGTGCAGCCAGTTAGTTCCACATAGACATTAACTATGAAAAAGTAATGGAATGAAGGAGAAAAGTGGGGAGGGAAGGAAAAGCCTTATATTTAGTTTAGTTTGATTTCAATTAAGACTGGAGAAGGACTGGATGGAGGCCTTGCCACACAATCCAGGGAGTCAAGGTCATAGTTCCAAGAGTACAAAGTAATGTTACAGCCGTCCACCCTGTATTTCCTACCCACTGAACAGAGCCCTTCTGTGATGAACTACACTGCCTTTATTTTAGAAAATGTTTTATCTGTATCCCCAGTTTTTATTTAAGATCTATGTAATTATGAGTGTTTTTATGTCAATTGATTAACGTTAGCCTTGGGAGGGACCCAAGCACCAAAGCTCTTGGGATAATGCTGAAAATCTGACCATGTTGGAAGCTGACAAGTAGGATAAACAGTGAGGGTCACAGTGGTAAACAAATTCATTCAAGTCTTTCAATTAATGTTACCCCCATGCTCCTTTTCCCAGTTCTCACCCCTTATGATGTCTATGGGTCTAGTCTGTGTCAGGGGGATGATAATATTAGAATATTATATAACTGTGTACTGGGAGAAGGCAGTGTATGTGTGTGTTCACATGCATGTCTGTGTGTGTACTAGAGAGATCAAGCTACATAATCCTTGATTGAAAACAAACTCTTTTTAAAATTTATTTATTTTTAATTGGAGGATAATTGCTTTACAATGTTGTGTTGGTTTCCGCCATACATCAGCATGAATCATACATATGACCCCCCTCCTTGAACCTCCCTCTTACCAGACCCGGGCCTCCAAATCTCACACCTCTAGGTCATAACACAGCACCAGGTTGAGCTCCCTGTGTTACACAACAATTTCCCACCAGCTATCTGTCGAAAGTGGAAAAGGAGAGTGCAAAATTTGGCTTAAAGCTCAACTTTCAGAAAACTAAGATCAAGGCATCCGGTCCCATCACTTCATGGGAAATAGATGGGGAAACAGTGGAAACAGTGGCTGATTTTATTTTTCTGGGCTCCAAAATCACTGCAGATGGTGACTGCAGCCATGAAATTAAAAGACGCTTACTCCTTGGAAGAAAAGTTATGACCAACCTAGAGAGCATATGAAAAAGCAGAGACATTACTTTGCCAACAAAGGTCCGTCTAGTCAAAGCTATGGTTTTTCCAGTAGTCATGTATGGATGTGAAAGTTGGACTATAAAGAAAACTGAGCTTTGAAGAATTGATGCTTTTGAACTGTGGTGTTGGAGAAGACTCTTGAGAGTCCCTTGGACTGCAAGGAGATCCAACCAGTCCATCCTAAAGGAGATCAGTCCTGGCTGTTCATTGGTAGGACTGATGTTGAAACTGAAACTCCAATACTTTGGCCACCTGATGCGAAGAACTGAGTCATTGGAAAAGACCCTGATGCTGGGCAAGATTGAGGGCAGGAGGAGAAGGGGACAACAGAGGATGAGATGGTTGGATGGCATCACTGACTCAATGCACATGGGTTTGGGTGGACTCCCCGAGTTGGTGATGGACAGGGAGGCCTGGCGTGCTGTGATTCATGGGGTCACAAAGAGTCGGACACGACTGAGCAACTGAACTGACTGACCTGTTTTACATATGGTAATGTATATATTTCCATGCTACTCTCTCAATTTGTCCCACCCTATCCTTCCCCCTCTGTATCCATTAGTCTTTTCTCTATATCTGAGTCTCTACTCCTGCTGAAGTATAGTGTGTGTTAGCTGGTCATCTATGTACTACTCTTTGTGACCCCATGGACAGTTAGCCTCTGTCCATGGAATTCTCCAAGCAAGAAAGCTGGAGCAGGTAGCTGTTCCCTTTTCCAGGGGATCTTCCTAACCTAGGGATCCAATCAGGGTCTCTCACATTGCAGGCAGATTCTTTACCATAATGTTGTGTTTGTTTCTGCTTATAGCAAAATGATTCAGTTATACATGTATATATTCTTTTTCATATTCTTATCCATCATGATTTATTACAGAACCATACTGAATATAGTTCCCAGTAAGACCTTGTTGTTTATCCATTCTATATATAATAGTTTGTATCTGCAAATCCCAAACTTCCAGTCCATCCCTTCCATACCCACATCCCTATTGGCAACAACAAGTCTGCCTGTGATCTTGGACCTTTCTTTTCCAGGTCAGGAAACACTGAGAAATTGAATTTAAATTTGAAGGTTACTTGGTAAATACACCTGGCCCTCTGTACCCACAGGCTCCACATCTACAGATTCAACTAATTGAAGATTGAAAATAATTGGAAAAACATTCAGAAAGTTCCAAAAAGCAAAATTGGAATTTGCTGCAAACTGGCAACTATTCACAGTCTGACATTTACATTGTATTTATTACTATTTACATAGCATTTACATTGTATTAGGTTTCATAAGTAATCTAGAGATAATATAATATATACAGGATGATGTGCATAGGTTATGTGTCAATATTTTTCCATTTTATACAAGGGACTTGAGCATCTGGAAATTGTTGGTATTGTGGGGGAAGTCAGGAAGGTCCCTTGGAGGAGGGCACTGTGACCACCCCCTCCAGTATTCTTGCCTGGAGAATTCCGTGGACAGAGGATCCTGGCAGGCAATAGTCCCTGGGGTCACAAAGAGTTGGACACAACTGAAGCAACTTAGCACACACACATGGGGCTGTGAGGTTGTCCTGGAACCAATCTCCCATGGATACCAAGGAGTCACTGTATGGAATCAGTGAATTAAAAATTGCATGGCCCCTAGAGAGGATTTTTTTCATCAAGCTATGAAGCCTCATGAATCATTCCTCTCCACTGAAGGGTTCTATTTGCCAATTTTATCATGTATTTGTGTTCTCTAGTCAAGTTACCCTCTTTCTTTGGAATGCCGTTCTTTCCCTGGAAACACATTCGTTTATCCTACTTTTTTCTGGATTCTATAAAAACCTTATCACCTGTATTATCAAAATGTTCCCTGTTTTTATTTAATCATCATTTTTTTCCTGATGACCTCTAGAATATTCTTTCAACTAACTTGTTGATTTTTAAGGTCTAGCTTAAGACTTTTCTTTCCTCACCTACCCTGCTGAATTACGATTCAACCTGATATATGACCATCACATGTAAGGTAGAGAATTAACTGCTAAGTGGATATGAACAGTTCTGAGCTATGATCCTTGCTTGCATCATTCAGTATCCGTATTGTGTTGACGAGCCTGTTAGACTACCTTAGGGAGTCATAGAGTTGGGTAGCTATGTGGACAAGATTGTTGGATTCACATCCTCCCCTCACATTTGCTAACTGTGTGATTTGAGCATCAGTTTATTCAACTCCTTTGCAACTATTTCCTCATCTATAAAATGAGTGCTAATAACAGCTTCTATTTGGTGGGGTTATAGTGAGACTTAAAGAATTAATATGCTTCCTTTTCTTAGAACAATGCCTGACAAACAGACAAAAACAATGTGTTTGCAATTACTATGCACTACTTTCTCAGCTGTTAAAACCTTCACATTTACTTCTTCTCAACTACCCGTAGGCACAGAGACATCTTGTATATTATCATCATTATGGCTGGTCTTCATCATCACTTCATTTTCTAACTCTCTTAGTCATGGAAACTTGGATGGTCAATAATACTGCTTCGTGTTCATTTGTTTATTCATTTGCTCACTAAACAAATATTTACTAAGTACTTGTTCTATGGCAGGCTCATTTAACTTTGCAGATACAACACTAAACAAGATAGAAATAAGGCTTCTGGCTTCATGTAGCTCTTACAGAAGAGAGAGGCTTGTACAAATGAAATAATAAGAGAAATAAGATAATGACAATGAAATTGTGATATAAGGGCTATAAAGAAAAAGAAAAGGGTGATCATTTGTGAACACAAATTTGTGACTTGTCATGAACTTGGAGAGATGAGACCAGTGAAAAGGCAACCAAGAAAGAAACAAAAAGGGCTTGATATATTTTTTTTATTTATTTTTATTAGTTGGAGGCTAATTACTTTACAATATTGTAGTGGTTTTTGTCATACAATGACATGAATCAGCCATGGATTTACATGTATTCCCCATCCCGATCCCCCCTCCCACCTCCCTCTCTACCCGATCCCTCTGGGTCTTCCCAGTGCACCAGGCCCGAGCACTTGTCTCATGCATCCAACCTGGGCTGGTGATCTGTTTCACCATAGATAATATACATGTTTCGATGCTGTTCTCTCGAAACATCCCACCCTCGCCTTCCCCCACAGAGTCCAAAAGTCTGTTCTGTACATCTGTGTCTCTTTTTCTGTTTTGCATATAGGGTCATCATTACCATCTTTCTAAATTCCATATATATGTGTTAGTATACTGTACAGGTCTTTATCTTTCTGGCTTACTTCACTCTGTATAATGGGCTCCAGTTTCATCCATCTCATTAGAACTGATTCAAATGAATTCTTTTTAATGGCTGAGTAATATTCCATGGTGTATGTGTACCACAGTTTCCTTATCCATTCGTCTGCTGATGGGCATCTAGGTTGCTTCCATGTCCTGGCTATTATAAACAGTGCCGCGATGAACATTGGGGTGCACGTGTCTCCTTCCGATCTGGCTTCCTCGGTGTGTATGCCCAGGAGTGGGATTGCTGGGTCATATGGTAGTTCTATTTCCAGTTTTTTAAGAAATCTCCACACTGTTCTCCATAGTGGCTGTACTAGTTTGCATTCCCACCAACAGTGTAAGAGGGTTCCCTTTTCTCCACACCCTCTCCAGCATTTATTGCTTGTAGACTTTTGGATAGCAGCCATCCTGACTGGCATGTAATGGTACTTCATTGTGGTTTTGATTTGCATTTCTCTGATAATGAGTGATGTTGAGCATCTTTTCATGCGTTTGTTAAGGGCTTGATATTTTAAGAAACAGAATAAGATCTGTGGCTGCTTTTAATGATATCGATGTGACAGAAATCTACAGTGGAAGTCGTGACTAGGAGTTTAGATTTTCCTCTAATCAAAACAAGGGCTTTCTTGGTGGCTCAGATGGTAAAGAATCTGCCTGCAATCCAGGAAACCCAGGTTCAATCCCTGAGTCAGGAAGATCCCCTGGAGAAGGGAATGGCTACCCACTCCAGTATTCTTGCCTGGAGAATTCCATGGACAGGGGAACCTGGCAGGCTACAGTCGATGGGGTCACAAAGAGTCAGACATGACTGAGCAACTAATACTAACTAACAACTAACAAACTAAAACAGGAATCAATTGAACTGTTCTCAATACAATCTCTGTGTTAAGCGGAAAACAGATTGTAGGGCAAAAAAGGAAAATGAGCTCCAACAGGAGGTCACTGCCATTGTCAAAGCCATGTATTAATAGATGGTGAGAGACAGACAATTGAAGGTGTGTCTTGGAGGTAAGGCAGACCATCCACCTCCAAGTGAATGAGCGAGACTTTAACACTGAAAAGCCACTTTCTCAGGAAAGCTAAAAAGCAAATGACACTTCCACAGGGGTGGGGGGAGAGGTCACTTGGAATCATTCAGTTTATTTATATTATGAATAATATGAATTAAGAGAAAAAAACATATTCCAAGCCTAAGTTTACTAAAAATGATCATCCATTATCCGAAAGCCCTTTTCTAGACTGAATTATAAAGTAGGTAATGTTTGTCTTTGGCTTTCCCAATCATACTTTTAAAAATATTATTAATAATTTTTGAGAGCTTAGCATAAATGAAGTACCCTTCATTCATATTTCCATTTAAATCACATAATAGCCCTTTAGGTATTTATTATGATTATGCTCAATTTTATAGATATGTTGTAACTGAATCTTAGTGAAGTAATTTTTCCAAGAGCCAAAGACAACAGGTCTAGGATGAAACCCAAGTGACTGACACAAGAATCTTAATAGAACCACTATTTTACACCATTGATGACCCCCTTTCTCTCTCTTTCTCATACACACACAATCTTCCCTCAGAGAGAATCTATTACTTTCAGTCTTTCCAAATCCACTAATGACCTACCAAATTTTGACAGATTACATCCTTCATCTCAATAGTAGAACCACTAATTGTGAAAATCCAGCTTGAGCAAGGCAATAAAGAGATACTTCCTGAAACAGAGCAGCCTTACTGGTACCTCTGATAGCACATCATAGCCAGCCCTGTGGATAAATGTGGCCTTAGCCAGGAAAGGATAAATGATAGATGATTTGGAAGAAATAAATGACAGGAGTGTTAAAATGTTTTAGGGCAGGGGACATTCAAATAAATGCTATTGGATGATTTATTTTCCAAAAGGTATTATATTCACTGCTGAAACACACCTCCATGTCTGCCAGAAATGTGGCCATAAAAAATCTATGTGTATAAAAAATTTACACTGTAGCAAGCTGACCTCAACCTTGCATTTACCAAAGCCACCACCTTAGCTGCAAGAATGCATTTCCAACTTCTCCTAGACTTCAACACCTGGATGTTGTCCCACTAGCACCTCAAGCAGGATTTATTCAAAATTCAGCTCATTACCTTCTCTCCAAACATTTAATATTTGAAATCTTAGTTAACACATCATTTCAGCAGTTGCCAATACCATTAACTTCAAAGGTTTTATAATTGCCTCTCTTCCTCAGCTCTTCAGTTCTAGTCCAAAGCAATAGCAAATACAGACAGTTCTTCTCTTGAATTAACTCAACCATCTACCTCTCTTTACCTTCTGCACTGTGACTCAGGTAGTTCAAGTCTTCAACATGCCTCATGTGCAATATTTCAGGCCAGGTTTTCTAATACCTCAGAATCAAAGGCAAAACCAAAGTGCTAACACTTAATATTGAGGGGAGGGGTGAGGGGGGAAAAAATTGAGACAGGGAAGAAGGAAGTACAAGATGATGTGCTTCTGAACTGGCACAGCTTCTCAAGGAAATCCTGGTGCTTCTCCATTCCACCAGACAGAATGAAAGCCCCGCTAGGTAGAATCTATGCGAGAGGATGAGTGAGCAGATTTTCTTCGGATCATGTCTTCCATCTCTTATTGGTCAAAAAGATAAGCAATCTCTTTTGAGCTTTAACTTTCTCCTTTGGGCTTTAACTTCCTCAACAATTCCATCTTGGCCTCCAGGTCCCTCTGGACAACCATGGGAGAAACTGGAGCCTCCAAGTACCCGCACGCAGGCTGGAACAAAGCACCTAGCACTACTCTGGCTTGCTAGATGCGGGGGTGAGATGGAGTGTGTGTGTGCGCTCAGTAGCTCAGCTGTGTCCAACTCTGTGAGACGCCATAGACTGCAACCTGCCAGGCTCTTCTGTCCATGGGATTTCCCAGGCAAGAACACTGGAGCAGGTTGCCATTTCCTTCAGCAGGGGATCTTCCTGACTCAGAGATTGAACCTGCATCCCCTATGTCTCCTACACTGGGAGGTGGGTTCTTTACCTGCTGAGCCACTAGGGAAGCCCATGCACTTCCAAGGGGCATAGAGGTTGTGCCAGAACTCAGCCCTTACTTCCTGGGGAAGGTGTGGACAACTGGAGGTTTGGCGGCTATACAATTTCAGAGTGTAGCACAAAAGGCTGTGAGCAGTTTCCAGGGCCGGTCTGGACAGAAAAGAAAGCAAACCGCTGAATTTGGGGTGGGGAGGCAAGCTGATGTGGGGCAACACGCACTGAATGCAATAAACTTTACTCAGTGATACTCAGCTCTGCTCACAAACTCCAATGAAATACAAATGTTAAGGATTTCCCTGGCAGGCCAGTGGCTAAGGCTCCATGCTCCCAATGCAGGGGGCATCAGTTCAATCCTTGGTCTAGGAGCTAAGATCTCACATGCTACATGGCATGGCCTAAAAATAAATAAAATGACAGACAACAAAAAACACTATGGAAAAAATACAGGGGCAGAAAATGCAAGCAGATAATTAAATAAACATTTTTTTTAAACTACCAATCTTAGATGTATAGAAGGTGTCCTCACTTCTTCCCCAGGTGGTTGTGGTGGTTTAGTTTCCAAGTCGTGTTCAACTCATGCAACCGCATGGATTGTAGACTACAAGGTTCCTCTGTCCATGGGATTTCGAGGGCAAGAATACTGGAGTGGGTTGCCATTTCCTTCTCCAAGGGATCTTCCTGACCCAGGGATCGAGCCATGTCTCCCGCATTGCAGGCAAATTTTTTATCATCTGAGCCATAAGGGAAGCCCCACTACTTCCTCCCTTGTCATTCAGTTGCTAAGTTATATCTGATTCTTTGTGACCCCATGGACTGCAGCATGCCAGATTTCCCTGTCCTTCAAAATTTCCTGGAGTTTGCTCAAACTCATATCCATTGAGTCAGTGGTGCTATCTAATCATATCATCCTCAGCCTGCCCCCTTCTCCTTTTGCCTTCAGTCTTTCCCAGCATCAGGGTCATTTCCAAAGAGCTGACTCTTCACATAAGGTGGCCAAAGTATTGGAGCTTCAGCTTCAGCATCAGTCCTTCCAGTGAATATTCAGGATGGATTTCTTTTAGAATTGATTTACATGTGGATTTTTTTTTTCAATAAATTCATACTACAGTACTACATAATCTGAGTTTGAGTAAATCCACCTCTATGGAGCCACAGATACCAGTGGCTCACTGTGAAGTTATACATGGATCTTAGACTGCATGGGGTCAGCACCCCTCACCCCAGTGTTGCTCAAAGGTCAGCTACATTAGTTCTTTATTACAGTTATAACAGATCATAACAAGTAGTCACTTAACACAACATAAATTGTCTTACAGTTTTGTAGATCAGAAATCTGCTGTGGATCTCAGTGGGCTGAGATCAAGATGTTGGCAGGCAGAGTGCATTCCTCTCTGGAGATGCTAGCCAGGCAGCAGAAGAGGGGCTATTTCCTTGCCTTCTCCAGTTTCTAGAGGCTGCCCACAGTCCTTCCTTCATGGCTTCCTTGCTCCATCTTTCAAGCAGTGAGTCCTTACACTGCCATCTCTCTGGTGGTTTTTTTCAAGTCTCTCTTCTAAGGATCCTTAGCATTAACATTGAAACTTGCCAGAAAACCCAGGAAAATCTCTCAATCCTAAGGTCATCTGATTAGCAATTGTAATTCCATCTGCAAGGTTAATTCCCATTTGCCATGTAACCTAACATACTCAGGGGTTTCAAGGATTAGTCTGTAAACACGTTTAGGGGAACAGGTATCATCATTCTGCCTGCCATACTCATATCCAGAATAATGTCCGTGATTGAACCACATGAAATTGTCATTTATGTAAGACAAAAATGGTCATTTTATATATATATATATTTTCTCGACCATGCTGCATGGCCTGTGGACCCCAGTTCCCGATCCAGGGATTGGACCCACACCCCCTGCATTGGAAGCATGAAATCTTAACCACTGGACCCCAGAGAAGCCCCCAAATGGTCATGTATTGACAAATTCCTCTGCTTCTATTATTAGTTCTGGTAAGAATGAATTAGTACTTCCTCTAAGATGGAGAATTTCAATGTCATTGTCACCATGTAGCTGGCTCTTCAATCCATTTTTTGGATAGCTGGCTCTTCTATCCAAAAAATAGTGGCAGATGAGAGCTAAGTGTTAAGTCACTACTGCTGGTGAATTGTACACTCAACAGTGCCAGTGCTCAGGTCCAGTCCTGATTGTACCACCTCCATCCGGCAATGATTCGCTGCTGTGTGCATTTAACATGATGATGCATGAGAATCAAAAACACTCAATTCATGAGAGGCAGCTCACATCCCATTCTCATTTGCTGTTCCATGATCAACTCCTCAGTTTCCATGAGGGCTCTGAAACATCGAGGGAGCTATTCTTTAAAAAGAAGGAGTGGTAGTCCAGTGGTTAAGAATCTGCCTGCCAAAGAAGGGGACACAGATTTGATCCCTGGTCCAGGAAGATCCCACAAGCAGTGGAACAACAAAGCCTGTGTGCAAAAACTACGGAGCCTGTGCACCTAAAGCTTGTGCTCCACAATGAGAAG